>NC_139516.1:152641207-152798707 GCF_947247035.1 Vipera ursinii
ATTTGTCTCTTGAGAAACCTATATGCGGGCCAAGAAGCAACAGTGAGAACTGGACACGGAACCACTGATTGGTTCAAAATTGGGAAAGGAGTCCGGCAAGGCTGTATACTGTCGCCCTGCCTATTTAACTTATATGCAGAGCACATCATGAGAAAGGCAGGGCTAGATGAATCAAAAGCTGGAATTAAGATTGCCGGAAGAAATATCAACAACCTAAGATATGCAGATGATACCACTCTAATGGCAGAAAGTGAAGAAGAACTAAAGAGCCTCTTGTTGCAGGTGAAGAAGGAGAGTGCAAAACTTGGGTTGAAACTTAACATTAAGAAAACCAAGATCATGGCATCTGGCCCTCTCAATTCCTGGCAAATAGATGGGGAAGAAATGGAGGTAGTGACAGATTTTATTTTCCTGGGCTCCAAGATCACTGCAGATCGGGACTGTAGCCAAGAAATTAAAAGACGCTTGCTCCTGGGGAGGAAAGCCATGGCAAATCTAGACAGCACACTAAAAAGCAGAGACATCACCCTGTCAACAAAAGTGCGTATAGTCAAGGCTATGGTCTTCCCAGTTGCAATGTATGGCAGTGAAAGTTGGACCATAAGAAAGGCTGAGCGCCAAAGAATTGAGGCCTTTGAACTGTGGTGCTGGAGAAGACTCCTGCGAGTCCCTTGGACCACAAGGCGATCAAACCGGTCAGTCCTAGAGGAGATCAATCCTGACTGCTCTTTAGAAGGCCAGATCCTGAAGCTAAAACTCAAATACTTTGGCCACCTAATGAGAAGGAAGGACTCACTGGAGAAGAGCCTAATGCTGGGAAAGATCGAGGGCAATAGAAGAAGGGGACGACAGAGAATGAGGTGGCTGGATGGAGTCACTGAAGCAGTAGGCGTGAGCTTAAATGGACTCCAGAAGATGGTAGAGGACAGGAAGGCCTGGAGGAATGTTGTCCATAGGGTCGCGATGGGTCGGACACGACTTCGCTGCTAACAACAACAAATGTATATGTATATGTATATACACACACAGTATATATATATGTATATATGTGTGTGTATATATATATATATATATATATATATATATATATATATATATATATATATATATATATATATATATATATATATATGGGATGCGGTGGCTCAGTGGGTTAGGATGCTGAGCTTGTCGATCAGAAGGTCAGCAGTTTGGCGGGTCGAATCCCGAGTGCCGCATAACAGAATGAGTGCCTGTTACTCGTCCCAGCTTCTGCCAACCTAGCAGTTTGAAAGCACGTAAAAATGCAAGTAGAAAAATAGGGACCACTACGGTGGGAAGGTAACAGCGTTCCGTGCACCTTTGGCGTCTAGTCATGCCGGCCACATGACCATGGGGACGTCCTCAGACAAGCGCTGGCTCTTCGGCTTTGAAACGGAGAGGAGCACCAGCCCCTAGAGTCGGAAACGACTAGCACACATGTGCGGGGGAACCTTTACCTTTACCTGTGTGTGTGTGTTTGTGTGTGATATATAAATTTATATATATATATATATATATATATATATATATATATATATATATATATATATATATATATATATGTAGATCTAGAGTCTCGGGTTTCTTCCCGCATTCCTTTCATCTTCAGAAAGTTGTGGCGACGTTATCCCATCCGTCATCATCAGGCCGGAGTGTTTCTCCTGCTGCTACCAGGAGCAATGCGTGGTCTGGCTGTTCCTTTCCTTCCAACTGCCGGTGGGGCTGTGTTCTGACTGGGAGGAGGCGTGGCTGCTTTCTGATTGGGTGGGGGTGTCCTCCGACTGGGTGGAGGCGTGGTTGTCTTCTGATTGAGTGGAGGCGTGGCTGTCTTCTGATTGGGTGGATGCGTGGCTGTCCCCTGATTGGTTGGAGGCATGGCCGTCCTCCAACTGGGTGGGGTGTGTTCCGAATGGGTGGGGTTCTTTGTTGTGTTGTAATATCCTGAGTGTTGTGATTTGGTGTCCTGAGGAGTGGGCTGTGTAGTGGCCTCCAGAGCTTTGGTTTGGCTCCGAGTTCGAGGACCTGCTATGTATCTCTGGTATGGGTCAGTCAGGTTCGTGTGTGCGTTCTTCTGCTTGGGTGATGGCCCTTTTGCTTGACTTGTTCTGTCTTCTGTGTGGGAGAGTTTTTGTTCTGGGTGTGGATGAGTCTTGCTGGGGCTGGTGGCATTTGGGGTTGTTTGTTGGTTTTTTAAATCCTTGTTTGCTGAAATTCGTTTCTCTATCAATGCTGGTTTCCAAATGGCATGTAGGCGGGAGGTGTCGTCTCGCTTGTTCATACTGTCTGGGTGTTTTTCTATTTCAATGGCTTCTCTGATTATTCTGCTATTGAGATGTTCTATTTTGGCGATTGTTTTTGTACCTTCAAAATTGATGTTGTGTCCCGTAGTGTTTATGTGTTGTACTAGTGAAGATGTGTGATCTTTCTTCTGTACTGAGTTCTTATGTTCTTCTACATGTACCTCTATTCTTCTGTTAGTCTGTCCGATGTATGTTGCTGGACAGGAAGCGCATGGGATTTGGTATATGCCCTGGTTTTCCAGTTCTATTTTGTCTTTGGGATTTCTCAGGATGGTTGATATCTTTCTGCCAGTGTTAAATGCGGTTTTGATGTTATGTTTGCGTAGTACTTTACTGATTCTGTCGGTTGTTCCTTTTATGTAGGGCAAGATGGCTCGTCCGTTGTTCTGTTCTTCTTGGATGTTTTTCTGTTTCGGAGTCCCCTGCTGAATCATGTTGGTGGTTTTGTTTTTTTGGAACTTGTTTGCTGTCAATATGTCTGTCAGGGTGTGTAGTTCTGTTTGTATATGTGTTTCATCTGCAAGGCGTCTGGTTCTTGTTATTAGTGTTTTGGCTACTGAATTTATTTGTGCTGGGTGATGATGTGATTGCGCATTGAGGTAACGGTTGGTGTGTGTTTTCTTCCGGTAGACTGTGTGTCCTAGGGTGCCGTTTTGTTTTTTGTATATAAGTACATCCAGGAAAGGTAACTGGTTGTTTGTTTCAATCTCCATGGTGAATTTTATTTTGGGATGTAGGCTGTTCAGGTGTGTTAGGAAGTTTTCTAGCTCCTTTCTTCCGTGGGGCCAGATCACGAAGGTGTCATCCACATATCTGAGCCACAGTTTTGGTTTGTTTGTAGTCTTTTCCAGAGCGTTAGTTTCAAATTCTTCCATGAAAAGGTTGGCGATAACTGGTGATAGAGGGGATCCCATTGGTGCGCCTTCTATTTGTTTGTATCTCTGGCCTCTGTGTATGAAGTATGTGTTTGATAAGCAGTGTTCTGCTAGTTCTATAATATGGTTTGGTGGTTGGTATTTGCTTCTTATTGTTGATAGAGCTTCTTGGACTGGCACCTGGGTGAATAGTGATACCACATCGAAGCTGACTAGCAAGTCTTTTTGGTCTATCTGTAGATTTTTCACTAATTCTATGAAGTGGTATGAGTTTTGGACATATGAAGCTGCCATTTCTGCTTGAGGTTGTAATTGTTTTGCTAGGTATTTAGCTAACCACTACAAAACTTAGCTAAATACCTAGCAAAACAATTACAAGGTTAGAACAATTGCTTAATGTGCAATTGGGCCAGGTTCGAATCTCAGAAGGGTATGGCTGACTGATGAGAACAAATGAGTTTGAAATGGCCATATTAGTCTCCCTTTAATTCTTTGTTAGCAATCCAAATAATTTACACAAATATGAGCTGTCACTGTTGTGACTACAGCCTGTGGATGGCCTTGGGTTAGGCTGAAACAGGCAATAAGATTTGTCCCGTGTTTGGGGCCTAGCAAGGTATTCTAAAATACTTAACAAACACTTAACATATATTAATCACAGGCATAGTTTGGGTCTCTACAAAACCTTTCAGTGTGGAAAAAACTTACTTAGTGCTAATTTATGCATGGATGGTTCAGTTTATAGTTCAAGGATGAACCACACATTACTTTAAAAAGGCAGCTAACAGGTATACTTATTGTGTAGTTCTACTGTTCTGAGGAGAGGAATTGTGTAGATTTTTTTTTGCTTTACATTTCAACTCTTCTTTGGGATCACTGGTTTCCATCTTGACCACTTCTCCATAGTGGTCCACGCAGCAACTCCTAAAGGTTGTATATGTGCTACAGGTAGCCCTCAATGTACAACCACAATTGAGCTCAAAATTTCTGTTGCTAAGTGAGACAATCGTTAAGTGAGTTTTGTTCCATTTTATGACCTTTCTTGCCACAGTTGTTAAGTGAATCATTGCAGTTGTTAAGTTGGTGACATGGTTAAGTGAATCTGGCTTCCCCATTTATTTTATTTGTCAGAAAGTAGCAAAAGATGATAGGAAAACCCTGGGACATGGCAACCATCATAAATACAAGTCAGTTGCCAAGCATCAGAATGGTTGTAAGTCAGAAAAACAACCCTAAGTCATTTTTTCCAGTGTCATTGTATCTTTAAACAGTCCCTAAATGAACTGTTTGTAAGTCAAGGACAACCTGTATTTGTGTAGTTTAGGCTGCAATTCCTACTATATTTCTTGGGGCCTAATCTTAATGCAATAATTACAATTTATAACAGAGTTAAATCTCATAGACTCAATCACTTTATTTTGATAAATATGTTTAGAACTGATACTTAAATCTTTCCAGTATAACTGGCTGATCATTTGTCTGTCTGTGTGTCTCACATACGAGTTTGGGAAAAAATGGCGCTTACTCCATTTGACGGTTTATAGGAGACAGGATTGGGTTGAGAAAGATAACATATCTCAAGCTGCTGCTATTCTTGAAAGTTTGCTTTTATGTTCTTAGAGTCTGTTGAAAAGAAGGAAGCAGCTTTAAATGCTGACAAATAGTAGTTTGTATCTTTATATTTTAAGATACATATTTTTTTTGGAAAGCCCTTTTTTCACTCTGAGATGAACCCAGATTTCATTAGTTGACTAACCAAATTATAAGAGGGCTGTAAATTGAATAAACAATTCCATATGATCGAGGTTATTTCCAAAGAGCCTTGCAAAGGTATAACTGAAATGATTTAGACATATGGATGAGAAACTTCAAAATCAATAGTGCTAGGAGAAATGAAACATATGCTGATGTAATCAAACAGAATTGAATTTCATACAAATGTTAGCAAATCTACATCAGATTATCTCAGCAAAAACTTCATTTTCATTGATTTATAATGTATTATTGTAGTTTCCACCAAACTGCCATAGACAGCCATTTAACAGCTGCCAAACGCCTTAAGGGTAAATAAAGGATAGTATTGATAGTGTTGGATATAGATGTTTAAGTGTCTAATAATTCACAAATGCAGTAGGTATGATATTCTGTGACTGTGTTCTTCAGGGTTTGATTTTTAAAGTTTAAAAATTTCAAGTTAAATTCTGTTTTGAAAGGTCAATGAAAGTAGCTAAGAATGAATGACATTTGCCATTAACTGGTTCTGTCGAGGTCATTTTATCACCTTACATAGAATATTGGCCACTGCAAAATAACCCAATGTATTTTAAAAAATCAAGCAAGTTGGCAGCGAACCAATCTTACATTCTGAATGCTCCTGACATTCCTGAGTAGCACTGGGGGAATCAGCAACCAGGTTCCCATTTGCAAGATGAGTCTTTAAAAGCACATATTTTATCAGGTTGGATGGACATTAATTAAATCAAGCAGAGTAATTTGAAACATCATTATTGGAATACATGTTGCATATACATTCTATAATTATAATACTATTTCTGTATACCTGGGCTGCAAATATTTAGTGTATCATTAGATGGTAGCAAAGAGATTAAAAAATATAACTGCTTGCCACTATCTACTGGTCATCTGGATTTTTGACTGCTTAATCTTAGTAATTGTTTTAAAAATCCGTATAGTATTTCACTTTTCAATTCCCCAAAAGATACAGGTAGTCCTTGACTTACAACTGTAACAAAGGCTACTCATCACAATTGTAATATGAGCTGGTCATGTGACTGACCCAATTTTATGACATTTTTTATGGTGGTTGTTAAGCAAATGCTATGGTTGTTAAATGAACCAGTGGTTCATTATGGGTGCATTTTTGCTAAAAACTGGAAACAAGTGCCAGTTTTCAGCAGAACCATCATAAAGTATGGTCACATGACTGGGTGTGTATGTGAAAGCAACTGTCAGAACTTCCAATCCAGATCACAAGTAGCCCCAAAGCCCCAAAGTCTGTGATAACTTCAAAGACTCACTATGCAACCAGTTGTAAGTTGACGACTACCTGTACTCAAAATATAAAATGCCTTGAAGACAACTATGATGAAAAACACTTCTATAAGAGCCTTGGTGGAGCAGTGGGCTAATGCCTCCTTAAGTAACACCAGCTGCCTGCAATTAGTACAGGTTCGCATCCCACCAGGCTCAAGGTTGACTCAGCCTTCCATCCTTCCGAGGTAGGTAAAATGAGGACCCAGATTGTTGGGGGCAATTAAGCTGACTTTGTAATAATGCCGCTTGGGGTGTGTGTGAAAGCCCTAATAAGCAGGCATATACATAGAATGAAGGCTACTGCTAAGCTTGTAAGCCGCTCTGAGTCTTCGGAGAAGGGCGGGATATAAATGGAATTAAAAAATATATATAAGAAGGAAAAAAACAAACCAAAAGTAAATGTCTATAGAGATTCTCAGTCATCCAAGTCATAGTTGTCCCAAAGATACTTTTTTTAAAAGAGGCAACTGGACTTTCTTGTTTTTCTTTGAAGACATTTCACTTCTCATCCAAGAAACTTCTTCAGCTCTGACAGGATGGTGGGGAATAGAAAGATTTATACTCCTTGCAGGCATCTGATCATTTGCATTCTTTTAGAGAGTCATTGAGGTCACCTGGAGGTTTATCTGTGTCATCAGGGTCACTTGAGTAGTGCAAATGGGTGTGGAGCCTTCTTGGAACTACTGAAAGGATTGTGTTGTAGACTGGAGATAGATGATATTGTATCCAGTGGTGGGATTTAGGCACTTTGCACCAGAACTGGTAGCTAATTTTTTGTTGCCCAGGCCCAGAATGGACTTCCGGAATTGGCATCCACACAGAGAACCAGTTGTTCACATATTTGAATCCCGCTACTGATTGTATCCCTCCCCTTTTCTTGAGAGAGAGCTGTTCAAGAAAGCCCAGTTGCCTCTTGAAAGAAGCATCTTTGGGACAAACCAAAACTAGTAATCAGTAAATCAAAATAAATAACAATGACAAAAAAGGTGGAAATAAAAGTAAGCTATAACTTTTGAAAAGGATTTAGTTGTAATAAAATCTATACAAAAAGGAAGATAAATCATTTGTGCTGTCATCAAGATTGCACATTTAGAGATGTGACAGCTTCATATGGGACTTAAATCAGGAATTGGGCCACTATGGTAAGTTTACACTCTGTGGACTTCAGAGCACTTGACTGCGTTGTACCCATGCGACCTCTGACCCGGCGCAGATCCCGCTGGGCCCCATGGTTCTCTGTGGAGCTCCGGGAGATGAAGCGTCGGAGACGAGGTCTAGAGAGCGGTTGGAGATCCAGCCGATCCGAATCCGACCGATTGCAGTTAAGAACCTTTATAAGGTCTTATCTTGCGGCGATAAGGACGGCGAAGTCTAACTACTTTGCCGCCCTTATCGTGTCCGCAGATAATCGCCCGGCCGCCCTGTTTAGGGTGACTCGCTCCCTCCTTAACCAGGAGGTGAGAGAGGATCCCTTGCAGGGACGAGCCGAGGAGTTTAGTCATCATCTGGCGGACAAAATCGCTCGGATCCGGACCGGTCTGGACTCTGACTGGGCAGAGTCTGACGTGGAGGAATCAGGCGGTCTTGAGCACGTTATCTGGACTGAGTTCGACCCTGTTTCCCCTGATGATGTGGACCGGATCATGGGGAGACTGAGCACCACCACCTGTTTGTTGGATCCGTGCCCCTCCTGGCTAGCTTATGCGGCTCGGGAGGGAACACGAGGCTGGTTCCATGCAGTAATAACTGCTTCTTTGAAGGAGGGTGTCTTCCCTGCCGCCTTGAAGGAGGCGGTGGTGAGGCCCCTTCTCAAGAAGCCTGCTTTGGACCCGGCTGTTTTAAACAACTATCGTCCAGTCTCCAACCTTCGCTTTCTGGCGAAGGTTGTTGAGAGTGTGGTGGCGCATCAGCTCCCTCTGTTCCTGGAGGAAACTGATTATCTGGACCCGTACCAATCGGGCTTCAGGCCCGGACACAGCACGGAGACGGCATTGGTCGCGCTGGTGAATGATCTCTGGAGGGCTAGGGACAGGGGTTGCTCCTCTGTCCTGGTCCTATTAGATCTCTCAGCGGCTTTTGATACCATCGACCATGGTATCCTGCTGCGGCGTCTCAGGGGGTTGGGAGTGGAAGGCACCGTTCTACGGTGGTTCTCCTCCTACCTCCAGGGCCGCTCGCAGTCGGTGTTGACAGGAGGGCAGAGATCCGCCCCGAGGTCTCTCATTTGTGGAGTTCCTCAGGGGTCGGTCCTCTCGCCTCTCCTGTTCAACATCTATATGAAGCCGCTGGGCGAGATCATTCGTGGTTTCGGGGTGGGGTATCACCAGTACGCTGATGATACCCAACTTTTTCTTTCCACCCCGAACCAACCCAGCGATGCCCTCTCCGTGATGTCCCGGTGCCTGGAGGCGGTTCAGGTCTGGATGGGGAGAAACAGGCTTCGTCTCAATCCCGCCAAGACTGAGTGGCCGTGCATATCGGCATCTCGGGTTAACCAACTTATTCCACCTCTAACGATGGGGGGTGAGGTGTTACCCCCCGTTGATAGGGCTCGCAACCTGGGCGTCCTCCTGGACTCACGGCTCAATTTTGAAGACCACATAGGAGCCGTGACCAAGGGGGCTTTTGCACAGGTTCGCCTGGTGCGCCAGTGGCGTCCCTATCTGGACCGAGACGCCCTACGCACAGTTACTCATGCGCTTGTTACCTCCCGTTTGGACTACTGTAACGATCTCTACATGGGGCTGCCCTTGAAGACCACTCGGAGGCTTCAACTGGTGCAGAATGTGGCCGCACGAGTTGTAATGGGGGTCTCCCGATACTCCCGTGTAACACCTCTACTCCGCGAGCTGCATTGGCTTCCGGCTTCCGGGTGAAATTCAAGGTGCTGGTTATTACCTATAAAGCCCTACATGGCCTGGGTCCGGGCTATTTGAGGGAACACCTGCTGCCGGCATCAAACGCCCTTCGCCCAGTGCGCTCCCACAGGGAGGGTCTGCTCAGGGTGCCGCCGGTGAGAGATTGCCGGCGGGTGACACCCAGGGATAGGGCCTTCTCAGTGGGAGCGCCTGCCCTCTGGAACCAGCTGCCGGTGGAGCTGAGGACTGCCCCCGACCTCCGATCATTCCGCCGGGGCCTGAAGACCTGGCTCTTTGAGCTCTCAGGCCCAGGCTGAGGAGAAATTTTTAACTGGGGTTTTAAGTATACAGGGTCAATTTAATATTTTTTAATTTGGTTTTTTAACTTTTGTATGGCGGATTTTTTAATTCCCTGTAAACCGCCCTGAGTCCTCAGGGAATAGGGCGGTATATAAATGTAACTAAATAAATAAATAAATAAATAAATAAATAAATAAACTCCCAGAATTCCTAAGCCAGCCATGTTCAGTCCACATGTCATAAAGTTGCTATAGCTGCCCATCCTGGTAAATGATTTGAATAGAACATAATAAAATAGAATAGAGCTGGAAGGGACCTTGGAGGTCTTCTAGTCCAGCCCCCTGCTCAAGCAGGAGAACCTATACTATTTCAGACAAGTGACTGTCCAGTCTCTTCTTAAAAACCTCCAGTGATGGAGCACCCACGATTTCTGAGGGCAAGCTGTTCCACTGGTTAATTGTCCTCACTGTTAGGAACTTTTTCCTTAATTCCAGGTTGCTTCTCTCTTTGATCAATTTCCAACCATTGTTTCTTGTCCTGCCCTCTGGTGTTTTGGAGAATAATTTGACCCCCTTTTCTTTGTGGCAGACTCTCAAATACAGGAATACTGCTATTATGTCACCCCTATTTTTTACTTTCTTTAGACTAGCCCAGGGGTGTCAAACTGCTGGCCTGTGGGCCGGATGTGTCACACCAAAACTGTGCTCAACCCATGGCGGCAATGGGAAAAAAGTTGCAATACGTCACAACACATCATGTGACGTTATGGGTTTGACACCCGTGGACTAGTCAAACCCAAGTCCTGCAGCCATTCTTCATATGTTTCTAACTGTTTATAACAGAACCCAATCATCCAATTTTCCTTTTTGTTTGTAACTTAGTTGACTCTGTGCCACAGCACTGGTATATCCCATATCCACAGTTTCAAAGACAGACAAAATATTTCATTTCATTTTTTTTTAGTAATTGTGGTATACTGGACTACTGAGACAATAGCATTTAAACTTATATACCACCCCACAGTGTTTATAGCATTCTCTGAGTGATTTACAGGGTAACCATTATTTGCATATTGCCCCCACAATCTGAGTCCTCATTTTACCAACCTTGGAAGGATGGAAGACTGAGTCAATCTTGAGTTCCATCAGAATTGAACTCCAGACTATGGGCAGAATTTGCCTGTAACTGTACTTTGACTATTGCACCCATCAGAGCTCCTGGTTAACAAATTTCATCTGTACTTTGTGGGTACTAGCACTGATAATCTACTCACAACCACTTAAGTTTAGCTCAATGAACAACCTTAAATGTATCAAAGCTATTCTAGTGAAGCTGCAAATTGGCATTCCCTTATATTTAAAGCTGTCTTTGAAAACTTTAAGGTGTGTGGACTTCAGCTCCCAGAATCCCCTAAGCTACCACACTCTAAAGCTAATTCTGCTCTAAAGTCTGTCTTTGCTTGCTCAACTACAACTAAAGTCTCCATTTTTATGATCAAATTATTATGGTAAATACAGTGAGGACAACACTCTTTGCCCACGTAGTAATGGAAGAGTTGCTTCTGAGCAACAGATGAAACAAGACTTCAGCCTATGTCAATGTATATTTTAACATTTATGTTTTTTTAAAAAAAAAGGCAAGCAAAGAAACAGTCAATTCCTGAAAATCTTTAATCTCTAAAGTCATATGAGTCATTAATTTCTTTTAACTTAACCCCTCTTGCAATTTCTATTTGGGCACATGGTCATCTTTATTAATTCCTGTTCATGCTTTGGAGTACATGTTCTCCTTTATTAATTCGACTCAGCTGGGTTTTTTCCCATGTGACTTTTGCATTGTAGCAGGTGATTGGATTCCATATAAGTAACCAGAAAATAATTCATTAACAGGACACAAACATTACTGTAGTTCTTTCTGATAGTCTAAGTGTAAGTATTTATAGGCTTGAATATTAGTATATCTGAAATGAAGGTTTATGTAAATCTGTGGAGTTTTACATTGTGGCTGGGTGGGAATTTAATATGTGACTTTAATTCTTTACAACCCCTTGCCTAAGGCTTTTGAAAAATCTTTTGTCTGCTACATAATGACTAGATGGTGTAAGAGGCATCAAACTTTTAAAAAATGGATTGACTGTGAGATTTGTTGTATGTATTATATTACAAAAAGTATTTGTTAAATTTGTAGGAAAGTCACAGGACTTGGTCCATTCAGCAGTGCACCATCTTGTTGATTAGCCATTGACCCTGATGAAGAGACACTTATGCATAGCAAGGAATTACGTGCATTTCCTAATATATGTGGAAAAATATGTGTGCACTGTCAGAGGCATCAATAAACAATATGCACGCAACCTCTAGCAATCAACCAGGAATCTAGAGGCCAAATTGGTGGTTACTGTGTTTGCCTATTGTTTTTGATACTTCATCAACCAGATCTGTGCATTCTTAGGGCAGTCACGGGCTTGGGTGATTACCTCATTTCCTCCAGAATGTCTAAGTGTGAATCATATTAAAACAGCAAAGTCAAAATAGTTTAGAGTTATAGAGAAAAAAATTACATGTATGAGGAAGTGCTGACAAAAGATTTTCTTTACATGGCATTGCTGATCTACTTTTATCAGGATTGCCAATTTCTTAAATTGTGTTCTTTAGGGTAGATGAGAAAATGGGGTTTGTTTTTTTTTAGTCTTTTACTCACAGTTTAAACAGCCTGGCCCAATCCTAAGTGCTCACACGACAGAGTTGTGCTGAAGGGTTAGCATGATTTTTTTTTTAAAAAAATGGTTTAAAAACAAAGCATATGTACGGGGAACCTCAAGTGCAGGTGGTTGATAGATTAACAAGAGATCCAATCTCACCCTCCCATGCTGTTTCCACCCTCCCCATCTTTTAATTGGGCTGCAATATTTGGATCTTCACAGTATGATATTTCCGTATAGTTTTTGTATAGTTTTTATCTTTTTAAGATTGTAAGCCAGAGGTCCCCAACCTTTTGGGCACCAGGGACCAGTTACATGGAGAGAGGTTTTTCCACTGACTAGAGGGGGTGTGGTTTTGTGTGTTGCCTGCATCTCGTGGATGGGGCTTTGCTTGTTTGTGTGGTCCAGTTGCTGGCATGCCACGGCCCGGTACCAGTCCATGGACTAGGGGATGGGGACCCTTGTTATAAGCCATCCAGAGTTACTCTGTGGTAAGATGCATGGCCAGTACATTTTACAAATAAATAAATATTGTGATACCAAAACTCTAGCAATGATTGCATTTTGAACAATTTGTTTTAATGTGTACCTTTTTAGGATTAAGATTTCTGTCACTTACTATGTTTATTTCTGCATTCGTATACCACCTTTATTAATATTATTTTTTTTACAAATAACTCAAGATTCGAGCATATCTAACACATCTTCTTCCTCCTATTTCCCTCACAACAACAACAACCTTGTGAGGTGGTTTGGGATAAGAGAGAGTGACTGGCCCAAAGTTGCCCAGCTGGTTTTCATGCTTAAGGTGGGACTTGAACTCATGGTCTCCAGCTTTCCAGTTTGGTGCTTTAACCACTAGACCAAACTGGCACGCTCTATTCTTGTATAGGATGGCAAAATATTGGACATGAGAATATTTGGAGGGGTGGGCGAGACATTAAGGAGAAAAGTAAGATATAATTGCTTTAATAGATAAAAACAGTATTATTGGAACAATGATTACACTGAAATAAAATATAAAGAAATGGGACAACCACATCTTTTGTAAAGATACCCAGGGAAAATAATGCTGCATAATGACTAATAAAATATATTTTAAAGTCTGCATTCATTCATTCAAACCCAGGAAAAAGTTTGGCATTAAATTATTCAACCTAAATAGCTGCATTTTTAAGGATTATCGTTTGTATAAACACTGACTGTTTCCCTCACTGCATGCCACATTAATCATATTCATAACAGTTAAAAGAAAGGTTAACAGACAAAACAGTGTTCATAGCATTACCTGTGAAAAATAATGTAAGGCTACAATCCTGTAAGAGTTTTCCTAGCTGGGAGTAAGTCTAATTAAACATAATGAGGTTTACTTCTCAGAAAGCCAGCAATGGATTTCACAATATGTCTTATGTTCTCTACCCAGAGTAGTAATAAAATTCTTAGCAAATGTACCTACTCATGGAAGCATAAAATTAATCTAAAATTCTTTAAGGTATTATTGCCAGACTTTAGAAAATATAGATAGTCCCCCGACCACAAGTGAGCCCAAAATTTCTGTTAAGCAAAGCAGTTTTTAAGTGAATGTTGCCCCATTTTATGATCTTTCTTGCCGCAGTTGTTAAGTGAATCGCTGCACTTGTTCAGTTAGTAACATGGTTGCTAGGTGAGTTTGGCTTCCCCATTGACTTTGCTTGTCAGAAGGTCTCAAAAGGTGATCACATGACCCCAGAACACTGCAACCATCATAAATACAAGCCAATACAAGCTATCTACAAGCGGTGAGGCGCTCCGACCCTCTGTCTTCACCCCAAGGCCCCGGGAGCGAGGATGTGCAGCCACCTGAGTTCCGGCTGGTGTACTTGAACACCAGGTCCGTCGTTAATAAGGCTCCTCTCGTCCGGGATCTGGTCGAGGGTGAGCATGCGGACCTGGCTTGTATCACGGAGACCTGGTTGGGCCCAGAGGGTGGTATCCCCCTGGTTGATCTTTGCCCACCAGGCTTCCAGGTGCTACACCGGCCTTGGACTCAGGGTAGGGGTGGGGGAGTGGCTGTGGTTATGAGGGAGACCTTATGTCCGCAGGAGGCCACCGTTCTTCAGATAGTCGAGTGTGAATCTCTCTTACTGAGGTATGGTCCTAGGGCGCAGTTGGGCTTGCTGCTGGTGTACCTTTCGCCTAGTCGCGCAGCAGCAGCCCTGCCTGAGCTTCTCGATATCCTCTCGGGGCTGGTGATTGAGTTCCCCAAACTCATGGTTTTGGGTGACTTCAATCTACCATCCCTGGGAGGATCATCCGAGTTAGCTCGGGAGTTCATGGCTTCCATGACGGCCATGGACCTGACGCAAGTAATTCATGGACCGACTCATGTGGGAGGTCACACCCTAGATTTGGTTTTTCTATCTGGACGGTGGTTAGATGATCTTGGTGGGGGCTCCCCAATTGTTATGCCCCTGTCATGGACCGATCATCATTTCCTGCGGCTGGTTTTCCATTTTGCCACTCCCCACCGTGGGTGTGTTGAGCCAACTAGATGGTTCCGCCCCAGGTGCTTAATGGACCCTGAGAGGTTCCAGGCAGTGCTGGGGTCCCCACCTGCCTCCTCTGCTCACAGCTTGGCAGATGCCTTAGTGGAAGCCTGGGAAAGGACGGCCACGGAGGCACTTGACCGAGTTGTTCCCTTGCGGCCCCTGACCCGGCGCAGATCCCAGTGGGCTCCATGGTTCTCCACGGAGCTCCGGGAGATGAAGCGTCGGAGACGGGGCCTAGAGAGCGGTTGGAGGTCCAGCCGATCTGAATCCGACTGATTGCGACTAAGAACCCATATTAGGTATTATCTCGCAGCGATAAGGGTGGCGAGGTCTAATTACTTCAGTATCCTTATCGCGTCCGCAGATAATCGCCCGGCCGCCCTGTTTAGGGTGACCCGCTCCCTCCTTAATCAGGAGGTGAGTGAGGAACCCTTGCAGGGGCATGCCGAGGAGTTTAGTCAACATCTGTTGGATAAAATCGCTCGGATTCGGACCGATTTGGACTCCGACTGGGCAGAGTCGGATGATCAGGACACGGGTGGTCTTGTCAATGTTATATGGGAGGAGTTCAATCCTGTAACTCCGGAGGAAGTGGACAGGATTATGGGGAGGCTGAGCTCCACCACATGTTTATTGGACCCATGCCCTTCCTGGCTGGTTTATGCAGCCCAGGAGGGGACACGAGGCTGGTTCCAGGCGGTTATATCTGCCTCTTTGAGTGAGGGTAGTTTCTCCGCCGCCTTGAAGGAGGCAGTGGTGAGACCTCTCCTCAAGAAGCCTGCCTTGGACCTAGCTGTGTTAAATAACTTTCATCCGGTCTCCAACCTTCGCTTTCTTGCGAAGGTTGTTGAGAGTGTGGTGGCGCATCAGCTTCCTCTGGTTCTGGATGAAGCGGATTATCTAGACCCGTACCAATCGGGCTTCAGGCCCGGGTACAGCATGGAGATGGCATTGGTCGCTCTGGTGAATGATCTCTGGAGGGCTCGGGACAGGGGATATTCCTCTGTCCTAGTCCTATTAGACCTCTCAGCGGCTTTCGATACCATCGACCATGGTATCTTGCTGCAGCGTCTCAGGGGATTGGGAGTGGGAGGCACGGTCCTTCAGTGGTTCTCCTCCTATCTCCTGGGACGCTTGCAGTCGGTGTTGGCAGGGGGGCAGAGGTCGACCGCAAGGCCTCTCACTTGTGGAGTCCCTCAGGGGTCGGTCCTCTTGCCTCTCCTGTTCAACATCTACATGAAACCACTGGGTGAGATCATTCGTGGTTTTGGAGTTGGGTATCATCAATATGCTGATGATACCCAGCTTTTCATTTCGACCCCAAACCACCCCAGTGATGCCCTCGACGTGATGTCCCGCTGCCTGGAGGCGGTTCGGGTCTGTATGGGGAGGAACAGGCTTCGACTCAACCCTTACAAGACTGAGTGGCTGTGCATACCGGCATCTCGGGATATTCAGGATATCCCATCTCTCTCTATGGGGGGGTGAATTATTACCCCCCATAGATAGGGCTCTCAACTTGGGAGTCCTCCTAGATTCACAGCTTTCTCTAGAAGACCATATAGTAGCTGTGACTAGGGGGGCCTTCGCCCAGGTTCGCCTGGTGCGCCAGTTGCGGCCCTATCTAGACCGGGATGCCTTACGTACGGTCACTCACACGCTTGTGACCTCTCATCTGGACTAGTGCAATGCTCTCTCCATGGGGCTACCCTTGAAGACCACTCGGAGGCTCCAGCTGGTACAGAATGCAGCCGCGAGAGTTGTATTGGGAGTTTCCTGACACTCCCATGTTACACCTCTGCTCCGCGAGCTGCATTGGCTTCCAGTTGTCTTCCGGGTGAGATTCAAGGTGTGGGTAATGACCTACAAAGCCCTACATGGCATGGGTCTGGAATACCTTGGGGAGCACCTGCGGCCGGCGTCAACTTCCCTCCGCCCAGTACGCTTCCACAGAGAGGGCCTCCTCAGGGTGCCACCGGTCAAAGAATGCTGACTGGCAGCCCCCAGGGGGAGGGCGTTCTCTGTGGGCGCACCGGATTTATGGAACCATCTTCCAGTCGAGCTCCGGATGGCACCTGACCTCTGCTCCTTCCAGTGCAATCTAAAATCTTACCTCTTCAAACAAGCTGGCCTGGCCTGATGGGATGGGGTTGGGTTTTATGAATGTGTTTTAACTTACTTTTTTAATGTGTTTTAACTTATTCGTGGGCATTTTGTTTAATCTTTTTTAATTTTTGTATTTTGTCTTTTAATATGTACTGCCCTGTTCACTGCCCTGAGTCCTTCGGGAGAAGGGCGGTATACAAATAAAATAAATAAATAAATAAAATAAATAGTCAAGTGTCCAAATTTTGATCATGTGATTGTGGTGATACTGCAAAGGCTGTGTGAACAACAGCCATAAGTTACCTTTTTCAGTGCTGTTGTAACTTTGAACAGTCACTAAATGAATGATTCTAAGTTGAGGACTACCTATAACACCAGCAAGATACAAGCTTGGGCAAGTCTTCTGCATACTTAAAGGGGTGGGGCTACAGTCTCAGTTGCCATCTTGATTTTTGCCTCTCTCCATCCAAAGGCTTAGGGATCCAACAATCTTTACAGGATGGCTTGTTTGCCTATTCTTGTAATGTATGGAATGAAACAGTTCCCCCCAAATCAGACCAAAATTCTTCCATTTAGCAGGCGAGCCTATTGCTTCAAACTCATGGAGGCTCCTCTTAGTAGTAGTGATGTAGACCATACTATAAAGATTTACTATGGACTATAAAGATATATTTGCTGAACTGGAGCAAAGGCAAGGATAAATTTCATTTTCTGGATGTATATTATGGTCCATAGGGACCTTCGAAATGACCAGATGCACTGAATGGCAACTAGAATGTGATGACAATAAAAAAGTAAACGAGATTCACTGAAAGTTGTCCACATAGTCAATCTAAGTATCTTAGCATATTGACCTGTATGCTCTGATTATAGGTTAGCTATAATTGTGGAACCTTGATGAGAATTAATCTCAGTAAATCTTAAGGGAAGGTCTGTGTTTTACTCTGGAAAATTGTTGCCATATTCAGATTTCAAACATCTGCCTTGCTTTATGAGAAAAATATGTTAATACATGTGACCTTTGTCAGAAGACTGAGATTGAGGTATTTTTGTACATTCTAATTTTAAGCATATTAGAAGTTCGTTTCAAGAATTGCTTTGTAGCTGGAATGAAATGAAACAATATTTGAGGTAATAAATACAATTCTGTGTATCCAGGAGAAAATTAATTTAGTCTGATGAAATGGAGCACAGGATTATAATTTGGCAATATGCCAGTCTTCTCACACCTAATGCCCAACAACCACAATAGCTAAAAGGTTGGCAATTGTGGTCTCAGGGTAGAGACATTTTAAAGTGAATTTTACCCATTTTATGACCTTTCTTGCCTTGGTTGTTAAGTGAATCACTGCAGTTGATAAGTTAGTAACCCAGTTGTTAAATGAATCTGGCTTTCCCATTGACTTTGCTTGTCAGAAGGTCACAAAAGGTGATCACATGACCTTGGGACATAGCTATGATCACAAATATGAACCAGTTCCAACAATCTGAATTTTGATCGTGTGATCATGGGGATGCTGGAAAGGTCGTATCTCTGAAAATCGGACATCAGTCATTTTTTCCAGTGCCATTGTAACTTTGAACAGTCACTAAACAAACTATTGTAAGTCAAGTACTTAAATCGGGGTTGAAATATATGGATTTTTACCATAAGATTTGAATTATAATCATTTAGCCATAAAAGAGATCATATTGAGGTAACTGGTGCTTAATTCTGTACAACTCTGTGCTGTAAATGTTGCATTTTTAGCTGGAGACAAAGTCAACTGTATTGCTAGACTAACCACTTTTGGCAAGCAAATTTGATTGTGTGAACAAATATATCAGTTTTTTCAAACTGATGTGGGAGGAAATTAAAATTGGGTGTCTGTTAACTTCATTAATCTCAGGAAGAAAAGAAGTTTAACAGTGACTTTTTAATTAGGACTAAGTGATAACAATAAGGTATTTATGGGCTTGTATAATACTGTGTTACATCATCTCTTAATAATTAGAAAATAGCCTTATTCAGTTGTGTTCATCTAATAACATCTTGTATTTTCTCTTCAGAAGATATGAAGATTCAACTACATTATCATAGAAGTAATACACCTTTCCTTAGAGCTAGAAAAAGCAATAGCACTTCCAGTGGAGTCATGGTGAGCTAAACACTTCTTTGACAGGGTGGAGAGGATGACCCAGCAAAGTCTGAATAAAATTCTTCGGAACTACTCCAGACAAAGAGAAGATGGGAGATTGTCCATATGTGGTCTGGATGGCTGCTTTTCATGATGAGACCACAAGAATGCAGCTCTGAGGGCCAAGGATCAATCATCAAGCTCCTAACTACATTGGAGTCTTTCTAATTTCACCTTATATTCCTTCCTTTTTACCTCTGAAAAATATTGGTTTATTTGATCAAAATTTTTAAAAAAGAAATGTTTGTATGAAATTCTGCCAGCCCTTTATGGACTTTTTGCTGACCTCAGGATTGAGAAGGTGATGCATTATGGATTTTCTTGTAGATAAGGGCTGCATTATGAGAAAAAGAGGTGTTTGTTCGTAACTTGTGATGATGAATGGAAATCACTTCTTTATATGTTTCTTTTTCTTTATTTCACTTTATTTCCTTTTTTCTTTCTTTGCACATTTTATTCTCTTTTTACTTTCGAGCTTATGATGATGAATAGAGAAGAAATAATTTGTCTGATGCTTTATGAACATACATTTTGCTGTACAGCTTGTACATACTGTATTTCCCTTTCTTATTACATGGTAGGATATGAATGCATCTTGACATTGATTTATTTATACAAATTATATGGCTACACAACCTGCAGATTGCAGACTGTGGCTACTTTTAGAGTACAACAAAAGTTGGCAATAAACATAAAAAAAACCTTAAAAGGACTTACTTGAAGGTAGATATGTATAGAATTGCACTGCTTTATATCCATTCTATTACAGTAAAGCTGCCTTAAGGCATCTGATAACTGGTGTATCCAAAAAAAGGACAGCAAATCTTTATTTGTTATTGAATCATATTAACTGGAAAATAACTTCTGTTCCATTTTATTATATTTCTCTCTGTCCCTGTCTCTCTCTGTCTCCTTTCTAGTTTCAGAATTGGTTAAGAAGAGATGTTAGAACATGTGCAGAACTTTTAAATCAATGCTATCTTTTTCTAGGTTTCTCCATGAGACAAAAGTGCAACTGCTTCAATGAGTCCATTTATCCCTACATATACTCACAAATTTGTATTTAAAAGTGTACCGAATGTTTGGTTTCAAAATTATGCATTTAAAGGGTATTCTTTTTCTCCAGGTTTGAACCTCTAATTTCTATCATGCAATTCTGCATTTTAATTATGCTGTTTATTATGCAGATATGGATTAAAAAAATTGAAGAAATGCCAGATTCAAATTGGATGAAATCTTTGAACATCCCTATTATGAAATAAGCTTTGTTGAATATAATGGGACTGAGGACATAAAAGACTGAACTAAACTCGGACCCTGATGGATACCTTGAAAGGCTAGGTCAGTGATGGCAAACCTTTGAGAGACCGAGTGCCCAAACTGCAATCCAAAACCCACTTATGTATCATCAGGTGCCGGGTGGGTGTGGCCCTTTGGGTGGCTGTGGCTGTGGTGGTAACGGCAGACTGGGTGGGACTAAAAAGTTCAATCAATTCCAACTTTGCGAGATCTTTTTTTTCCGCAAGAAGTTGAAATTGATTGATTGAACCTTTTTTTTTTGCCCACAGCGGCAGAGGCCTAAAGCGAAAAGATTTTATAAAACCCAACTGAAGGCCTAGGACTGGGGCGATGGTGCACGTGCCCACAGAGAGGGCTCAATGTGCCACCTGTGGCACGCGTGCCATAGGTTCGCCACCACGGGACTAGGTTCTGTAACAAATATCTAAATCAATCAATCAATCAATCAGAATAGAGCTGGAAGGGACGTTGGAAGTCTTCTAGTCCAACCCCTTGCTCAAGCAGGAGATTCTATACATTTCAGACAAGTGACTGTCCAGTCTCTTCTTAAAAACCTCCAGTGATGAAGCACCCACAACTTCTGAGAGCAAGCTGTTCCACTGGTTAATTGTCCTCACTGTTAGGAAGTTTCTCCTTAATTCTAGGTTGCTTCTCTCCTTGATTAGTTTCCATCCATTGTTTCTTGTCCTGCCTTCAGGTGCTTTGGAAAATAAGTTGACCTCCTCTTCTTTGTGGCAGCCCCTCAAAACTGGAATACTACTATCATGTCACCCCTATTTCTTATTTATTTTAGACTAGCCAAACCCAAGTCCTGCAACCCCTCCTCTTTGTGGCAACCTCTCAAATACTGGAATACTGCTATTCCAATATTTGAATAGTGTAATAAATAAAGATGTAAAGTGCAATGAAGTGTAAAAGTTTAATGAATAAAGGTGAAATACATACATTTACTGGTAGTACACATATAATTTTGCTTCTTGGAGTTCTTCTTTTGCACAATCCTTGCTATACATATGACTGAGCTCAGTTTTTGATGCATATGTTTAAGGGAAGCCTACCAAAGTCAATGAAATTATTTTATTTTATTGGAGCAAGTCCTGTATCTACAAAACAAACTCTTTAGATTTATGTCCTACATTAGGGCTTTATATCCAATTTCCTAAAAATGTGTACCTTCCATGTTTCTGATCTGCCATCAATTTGGCTGGATGTTTTAAACCATTTGAATAACATTACCTGGGATGACATGAATCAGAGAAAGTATATATGACAATCCTTCTCAATGAAAAATTAGAATGAATCATAGAGATTAAATCTGAAAAGACTTAAAAGTGGCTGAACACATAATAAAATTGTGAAATAGTTTATTCATCTCTATTGGGTTTTTGCATTGCTCTTCAATATACAATTATTAGACTGATTGCTAAAAATTGAAATGTAGCTGAGATCAAACTAAAATCTGTCAAGTTATAAGAAAACAAATAAGTGAGTATTAAAGGAGACAGTATAAACCCATGAATAATATTGCTCAGATGGTAAAAATATTCAGGTTGTATAATAATCTATAGCTTCATACTAGACAGAAATTGGAGAGATATGACATTTTGCTGAGATAAGAGTCTTGTTTAAAAGCCAATTCAGATAAAGCTGGAAACCTACTCACAACCTTAAATAACTTCCTTATTCTCAGGTTTCTTGCAAATTTCACAGGAAAACAGGAAAGTTTTATATATCTTTCCTCTTTTTTTCCAATGACAATATTGTTCATACCAGCCTTAATACCATATGGAAGCCATATCTGCCTGCCTGCCTGCCTACTTGCCTGTCCCCCCTCTCATGAAATGTTCACGTAAAGATGTGTGCAAAAATGTAGCATATATTGTGACTCATAATTTATTTTCCCTTTGCTTAATACATAGTGGATAATAAATAGATGGTTATTTATAGACAAGATTGCCATTATTTTCTACGTGATGCTCTGGTGCTTTTACTACCTTATGGCAAGCAGAAATTCAACAGACAATGGCTTCTCATCATTGCATTATCTGCAGGAGTCAAAATGTTCACCTATTTAACTAGATTTAAGGAGACATAGACCTTACTAGCAATAAGAAGCGCTGCTCTATTACTGAATACCGCAGTTTATTAATTTAAATAAATGTATATGGCCACCAATCTCATTAATATAACTCTGGTGGCTAACAAACATTTAAAATATATAGTATGAATGCAATATAAAAAATAAATATCAAAACATAGTAAACACAAAATGGCTACTAAAGACATTCTGTATCAGAGGTGTCCAACCTTAGCAATTTTAAGATTTCTGAACTTCAACTCCCAGAATTGTCCAGCAAGCAATTGTGGGAGTTGAAGTCTACAAGTCTTAAAATTGCCAGGTTTGGATATCCCTGCTCTATATTACCAGTGAGGATTTGATTCTTCTACCAATCATCATACCCAGGAACACAGCCAGATCTCCAAGCCTTTCTAAAGGTGAGTCAGGACCAGCCTAACCTTGAGTTTTAGGATGTTCCAGGGGGCAGACACCTTTTTGGGCCCCAGTAGATGACAATTCTTGATCAATGGGACCTGGAGCATGCCATTCTGCCCATCCTATGGGATGGGTAGAAACAATGGGAGGAAGGCAGTCCTTCTAATATCATGCTCCCATGCCATATATGGCTAAAAACAGTACCATTATTTTTGGATGGTAAAAATATGTTCATAAATATATATTTTCTGGAGCCCATTCCCAGGTTTGTGAACTTTCCCACCTACAGACACATCCTTATATTCAAATTCTACTAACATAAACATGCCTTGTTTTATTCTTTTTAAAACTTATTAAGAACCAGTTGGAAAAAGGGGGGGGGGAAAGGTTTCTGAGGTTATTTTTAGGTTTATCCATAAACTACACATGTATATAACTAGTGTTATAAGCCCCTTCATGGATTAAAGTAGGAAGCCAAAAGATAACCGGAATAACAGGCAAGTTTGGCCTTGGAGTACAAAATGAAGCAGGGCACAGGCTGACAGAATTCTGTCAAGAGAATATGATGGTCATAGCAAACACTCTTTTCCAACAACCCAAGAGATTGCTCTACACATGGACATCACCAGACGGTCAACACAGAAATCAGATAGACTATGTGCTCTGCAGCCAAAGATGGAGAAGCTCTATACAGTCAGTAAAAACAAGACCAGGAACTGACTGTGGCTCAGACCATGAGCTTCTCGTTGCAAAGTTTAGGCTTAAACTGAAGAAAGTAGGGAAAAGCACTAGGCCACTCAGGTATGAACTAAATCATATCCCTGATGAATATACAGTAGAGGTGACAAATAGATTTAAGGATTAGATCTGATAGACAGAGTGCCTGAAGAACTATGGACAGAGGTTCAGAACATTGTACAAGAGGTAGCAACTAAAACCATCCCAAAGAAAAAGAAATCCAAAAAAGCAAAATGGCTGTCTGAGGAAGCTTTGCAAATAGCTGAGGAAAGGAGGGAAGCGAAAGGCAAGGGAGAAAAAGAAAGATACGCCCAATTGAATGCAGAATTCCAGAGAATAGCTAGAAGAGATAAGAATGCCTTCTTAAATGAACAGTGCAAAGAAATAGAAGAAAACAATAGACTAGGGAGGACCAGAGATCTTTTCAATAAAATTGGAGAGATGAAGCGAACGTTTCATGCAAAAATGGGCATGATAAAGGACCAAAATGGCAGGGACCTAACAGAGGCAGAAGAGATTAAGAAGAGGTGGCAAAATTACACAGAAGAACTATACAAGAATGAGCTTAATGTCCCTGATAACCACAATGAGGTGGTCACTGACCTCGAGCCAGACATCCTAGAATGTGAAGTGAAGTGGGCCTTAGAAAAGCTGAGCAACAACAAAGCTAGTGGAGGTGGCAGTATTTTACCTGAGCTATTCAAAATCTTGAAAGATGATGCACTAAAAGCGCTACACTCAATTTGCCAGCAAATTTGGAAAACTCAACAGTGGCCACAGGATTGGAAAAGATCAGTTTACATTCCAATTCCAAAGAAAGGCAGTGCCAAAGAATGTTCAAACTATCGCACCATTGTACTCATTTCTCATGCTAGTAAAGTTATGCTTAAAATCCTACAAGGTAGACTCCAGCAGTATGGGATCGAGAACTCCAGAAGTACAGGGAGGATTTCAAAGAGGCAGAGGAACTAGAGACCAAATTGCCAACATATGCTGGATCATGGAGAAAGCTAGAGAGTTCCAGAAAAACATTACTGCTTCATTGACTATGCTAAAGCCTTTGATTGTGTGGATCACAACAAACTGTGGCAAGTTCTTAAAAAGATGGGAATATCAGACCATCTTATTTGTCTCTTGAGAAACCTATATGCGGGTCAGGAAGCAACAGTGAGAACTGGACACAGAACCACTGATTGGTTCAAAATTGGGAAAGGAGTCCGGCAAGGCTGTATACTGTCACCCTGCCTATTTAACTTATATGCAGAGCACATCATGAGAAAGGCAGGGCTAGATGACTCAAAAGTTGGAATTAAGATTGCCGAGAGAAATATCAACAACCTAAGATATGCAGATGATACCACTCTAATGGCAGAAAGTGAAGAAGAACTAAAGAGCCTCTTGTTGTGGGTGAAGAAGGAGAGTGCAAAAGTTGGCTTGAAACTAAACATTAAGAAAACCAAGATCCTGGCATCTGGCTCTCTCAATTCCTGGCAAATAGATGGGGAAGAAATGGAGGTAGTGACAGATTTTATTTTCCTGGGCTCCAAGATCACTGCAGATGGGGACTGTAGCCAAGAAATTAAAAGACGCGTGCTACTGGGGAAGAAAGCCATGGCAAATCTAGACAGCACACTAAAAAGCAGAGACATCACCCTGCCAACAAAAGTGCTTATAGTCAAGGCTATGGTCTTCCCAGTTGCAATGTATGGCAGTGAAAGTTTAACCATAAGAAAGGCTGAGCACCAAAGAATTGAGGCCTTTGAACTATGATGCTGAGAAGACTCTTGCGACTGCAAGGTGATCAAACCTATCAGTCCTAGAGGAGATCAACCCTGACTGCTCTTTAGAAGGCCAGATCCTGAAGCTAAAACTCAAATACTTTGGCCACCTAATGAGAAGGAAGGACTCACTGGAGAAGAGCCTAATGCTGGGAAAGATTGAGGGCAAGAGAAGAAGGGGACGACAGAGAATGAGGTGGCTGGATGGAGTCACTGAAGCAGTAGGTGTGAGCTTAAATGGAGTCCAGAACATGGTAGAGGACAGGAAGGCCTGGAGGAACAATGTCCATGGGGTCGCAATGGGTCAGACATGACTTCGCAGCTAACAACAACAAAAGAGTTACAAATGATATTGGCATCTGGCTGAACTATGCTATCTTGAAAAAGCTTAATTAAGAAGGGATTTGGCTAGTACTTGCATGGAAAACCACCAGTTTGACTGCAAGCTAGACTGGGACATTAAAAATAACCCCAGTCCCGCACTAAGCAATGGCAAGCAATTTCCATATGAATGTCAAGAAAATACAAGGACATACCTACATGAGTAGCTGAAGTTGAATATGTGCAAATATAAAAACTCTTTCCTTTTTAACATTTACACAAGCGCTTTATTTATTTACTGGTTAGATTTATATCCATCCTTGCCTCCAGGGGCTCCCTGTCTAATAATTAGTAAATATATTGCAGTAATGATTTTTCCAATAGTAAATTTAGCCAGGGAGCGCTGGCAAGTATTAGGGAGAATTAAGATGTTCTGGGAATCAAAACATGCAAAAACAAACAAAACCAGTAGTGCTATGAGGACGGGCCATACCTGAAGGCCCCAGGATGTGCAGTGTCTTTGTGTAAATGTACACATAAGGGGAAAAGAACATTTGGCAGAGGAGTTGGCTGGAATACCCTGAAAAGTAGCATTAGTAGCTGCTTATCTCATTGAAAAGAAGTATTCTGTATTGTAATGATTGTTGCTATCCCCACTTATTTGTACTTTAAAGCATATTTTTGAATCTTCCTGTTTGGCTGATAGAATACAGTACCTAACCTTCCTTTCAAAGACTATGTTTCAGACTCTCACAATTATAGCTTTTGATGGAGATTTTGAGAAAGTGTAGACAGCATACTGTATGGATGCAGCTTGTTCTCAAGGTCATTTATTCATTTGATCTATAGTTATTTTTTTAAAAAATATACATAGCTGGTTGACATCCCAGCCCATCTTGTACTTTTTCTCCCATCTTCTGTCACAATGGATAAAGCAATGCACAGAAGGGAGAATACTTCCTTGTATCTATATGGTATCAATGCAATCAGATATTTCACACATTTGGTGCAACTATATTTATTTGAATTTATACGCTGCCCATCTCCAAAGGTCAACCCATGATTAGATTCAGATGCTACCCTAAGCAGTAATGTGGCTTGATTGGTTTTCTTTAAAGTGGTATACGAAGCCAGATATAATTCCACTGGTAGATGCTGAAGATTTTGGCAAGGACATTTCAATGCCAACAGTTTTTTTTTAAAAAAACAAACAAAACAAAACCCGAAAGAAACAAATTTGTGGGTTTGGGAAAAATGATTGTAGTAATCATTTTATAAAAGGGAAAAAAATCTTTACTTTTCAAATGGGCTTTCAATCGCTAGTGTTTTGTAAAGTAAAAAAAGGTAAAGGATTTTATTCTGCTAGTTATTGCTGACTATACAGGGCACTGCTCACCTCCATTTCAAGGCCATTGACCAATGCTGTTCAAAGACATTTCCATGGTCATCTGGCCAGCATGACATCATGGAGCACTGTTACGTTCCCATCAAAGTGGTACCTATTTATCTACTCACATTTCTATGCTTTTGAACTGCAAGGTTGGCAGAACCTGGGGAGAAGAGGGGGCTCACCCCATCACATGGCGCTGAGCCATCGCATTGCCCTAATCTTTTGTAAATTTCAAAATATTAAGATTAAAGTTAGAATTCCTGATAACTGTTAGGTGTGCTATATTTTAACGTTGAATGTTTTATTGTTTTATTATATTGTAAGCTGCCCAGAGTCACTCAACAGTGAGATGGGCAGCACATAAATTTAATAAATGCAACAAAATAATTAAATATTGTCATGAAGCAAACCTTAAACTCAGCAGTTAAGGAGGAAAATTATCTAAGGGAAACATGGAGATGTTCCACTTTTTTTTTTACTGTAAAATGGCATCATAGTTTATTTGCTTACCTTCAGGATGTGTGTATTGTCAACCTCCTTTGGTTCTATTCTAAAAGACGTGAATTCTTCAGTCTGTAAACATTTTCACACTGACCAGGCCTTCAGCAGTGCCAACATATGAAATCTATCAAGAGACTTATTTTTCTGATAAAAGAAATGGCTAAGGACAATTGACATTATTGTTTGAAGTCCACGGCTTTCATGCTTGTTTAGTCCTGTAGAAGTGGAACGGGGCCTGGGTTGAGGAAAGAGAGCCTGCCTGCCCAAGGTCTCTTACCTTGAACATATTTTGAGCTCCATCTGCCTCCTATACAGGGAACATAATATGATTTTGATTAGTTTCTGATGAGCTGCAATTTCAGTAAGTGCAACCCCAGCACTGCTATTTTCTGATGCTGCTACATTTCAGCAATAATTTAAGAAGACTGTTCTTGGTTGTATTGATAAATAATAAGTCAGTATCTAAAAACATCACTTTCCAATAAAACATCTCATTGCACACCTACATTTTGGCTCAAGTTCTTTTTTCTCTGTTAGCTTATGGAAGAACACAAGCCAAAAGTCACTTCAGGCTCTTGATGGGACATGAATCCTTAAGAGGCCAAATTCAAGATTTCTGTTTCCGATTTTACCAAATTACTTGCTTCGGTTTATGTGGCATAATCTCTCCCAGTATTGTATTATTTTAGACTGCCAGCAATGGAATCATGTTTTTAAATGTTTACCAAAAGAAAAAGCAAAATTCTCTGGGCACTTGGAACATTTGACATATTTTTTTACCCAATCTTAATTTTTTAAAGGCAAAAACCAAAACTCTACATGTTTCTAAGTGTCTGTTTCTGCCACATTAGATTGTTGCAAACCTTAGTAGTACCTTTAGAATGTTTTGTTCTGTTACACATAGGATATGAATACTATGAAGCAAAGCACCCAATGTATATCATTGAATATTTAGTGCGCTCCCTGGGAATGTAAACTGATAACATTGAATGTCCCAAAGGTGCTTTTTCAAAAGGCAACTGGACTTTGTTTTTCCTTCAAGACATTTCATTTCTGAAGAAGCTTCTTAAATGAGAAGCGAAACGTCTTCAAAGAAAACAAAGTCCATTTGCCTTTTGAAAACGTACCTTTGGGACAACCAAGACCTGGATGACTGAGAATCTCCATAGATGATGGATTGAATGCTTAAATTTCCACAATGAGTTCATAGATAATATGATTCATTGGGTTTAGCTTGGCAAACATTGTGCGTTCTAATACTGCCATTTGTAAAGCATATAGCTTAATCTACTGCTTCATCCCTCATAGGTAGTCCAATTACAAATACATTTCAATAGTTGAAATACCTAATACATTATTTCCTTTATAAAGTATTACTCAGTTGGCTATAGTAGAAACTTATTAATAAAGACAAGTATGTGAGTAAATAAAAAAGTACAGGCAGTCCTCAATGTATAAACATAACTGAGCCCAAAATTTATTTTACTAAGTGAGATATTTGCCCCATTTTATGACCTTTCTTGCAATGTTGTTAAGCACTGCAGCTGTTAAGTTAGTAACATGGTTGTTAAGTGAATCTGACTGTGCTTGTCAGAAGGTTAGAAACAGGGATCACATGTTCCCAGGACACTGCAACCATCATAAATATGAGTCGGTTGTCAAGCATCTGAATTTTGATCATCTGATCATGGGGATATTGCAATGGTCATAAGTGTGAAAAATGGTCATAAATCACTTTTTTCAGTGCCATCGTAACTTCTAATGAATCACTAAAATAAACTGTTGTAAGTTGAGGACTACCTGAACTAACAGTTTTTGGCTGTTGTAAGAAATAAGGTAAGAGGAAAATTCTTGGCTCGGTCCCTGATGTCTTAGATTATGATAGAGTCTTGGAGAACAAGAGCTCTCTAAAGTATTGTTGGACTGAGTTTATAGAATCCAAAATCAAAAAAATTCATCAGATCTTCCATTAAAATTTCTTCTACCCTGAAGATTCATGTAGCTCAGTGCAAAAGCAGTTTACAGGGTTTTTTTCCCCTCCCCCCCTCCTGCTTTTAATACTTTACTGCGGGTTTAATTGCAGCAATATTTCAATGCCAAGGAGGGTAATTTGCAACTTGAATACAGCATTAGATCTGCAGTGCCCTACACTTTTAAACCCCAGTATAAAGCAAGGTACTCACACTAGTAGAATTCTTATTTTCTGCTCACACTTTCCAAGCAATGAAAGTTAAATGCCTATATTAACATTTGTAAAAATTAGGAGTGATCCCTTTATTACATAATTAGCCCAAGTACTTGGAATATATTTGCTGATTAGAGACATTATTCAGAACATATCTTTGAACAACTGTATTCCAGAAAGAAAGAAAGAAAGAAAGAAAGAAAGAAAGAAAGAAAGAAAGAAAGAAAGAAAGAAAGAAAGAAAGAAAGAAAGAAAGAAAGACACTAGTATATTCTGAAAGTTTTCACTTTTGGCAAAATATAGTAGATTTTGCTAATTCTTGCACTTAAATTTGTTTATTTCATAAGAAACAACAACAGCACAAGAAGTTAATTTTTCCATGGAAACACTTTAGCTTATTAAGATGAGATAGTGCTGTGTAGATATGAAATTGTAAACTTTTAGATAGTTTAAATTTCATAATAAATGTCACATTAAATCTCAAAATTGGCTAACTGATTATATGGTAATAACAAAAATATCTTTTATCATATTAAAGACTGCCACATTATAGCAATAGCCATTGAAGATTATGAAGTTCCCTAAAGTTCACAAAAAAACCTTTAACTACAATACATTTGTTACACCTTAGAATGTAACAAGATATTTGCTGTTTCTTTCACAATAAACTTGGTGGTTAAATGTTTATCTGGTAACTGAGAAACAAACTATTCTCATGTCATGTCTATTCTTACACAGCTTAATCACAAAATGGAAATGATGTAAACCATGTGCACAAAATAATTGCACAAAATAATTGTAGGAAGAAATGGCTCCGATTCAACAGTTTTATGTGATTCTATGGATTTTAGTTTTTCTTCCCCTTTTAATGCTTATATGGCAAAATAATGTGTATTTAAGTTGTCTGCCTACTCAACTGTTAAAGCAAAGGCAGATTTTTGTAACTGGAGGTAAACTGTGGGGGTCAATTGTCATTTTGGTGACAATTGGTGGGCAAAACAGAGTGCCATAATAGTGACATCATGTGGTCCACAAGTAGATGGGACCATTTTATTTAATTTGGAGTTGTGATGTTTTAACAGCTTTATTGTTTTATGTGCACAAAGCCTACCTTAAATAGCCTATGAAAGAATGGCAGATCATCCAACTTTGATTTGCTATCACAGATGATACCCTTTGGACATCTGAAGAAGGATCCCAGAATGGTTTTGCACAATCTTGTACTATTTTAACAGCAATTGGATACAACAGGTGAGCTTAACTTCATTCAGTTGGGTGCTTACAAAATGCATGTCCTCTCTCTCTTCCCAGTTTTCAATACTTTCTGCATAAAATACAAATCTAGTAAGGGATTTGTATTCTAGATTCCAGAGTATCACCTCACATTCTACCAACCCTACAAGTATATCTTAAGTATATATTTAGACTTACAAGTGGCCTTAACAATTCTTAAATCAAGCATTCACACTGCTCATTACAGAAAGAAACTTTCAGATTAATGCAGCTGAACGTATAGCATCTGAATAGCAGAATAGCATCTGTGATACACAAAGTTTTGTGCATGTGCAGATTGTGATCCCCTTTGTTGATGCACCTTTGAAAATATTAGAAACCTTTTGTGGAAAATGGTAGCAGGCAATGGTGGAAAAAAGGTTGAGAAACTGAATGAAAAATATGCATGTTGTTAAGGTAGGCGGGCCTATTGTGTGGATTCCAGGCACACTTTGAAAATGTTTTGGAAATAGTCTTTCATTTTGTGCAAACATGAGTGCTGTTCCTCTCTTCTATGCATTTACACAGCACTTTCAGAGTTATGCTGTTAAAAAGTATTTTTATGGTACCCAGTCACAATGTGCCTTTCTGTAACTGAAATCCAATCAGCTCTTTAAGGCAGCTGCGTCTTTTTCTCAGGCATAGCCCTCTCCAAACCACTCTGATTGGAAATCTGGACTTGCAGTTCCATCAGATCTGGAAACTGCCAGACTTGGGTATTTGCAGACAACACCAAGCTGGTAGGAATAGCCAATACTCCAGAAGATAGGCTTAAAATACAGGAGGATCTGGACAGACTCGAACACTGGGTGCTATCTAACAAAATGAAATTCAATGGTGAAGAAAGTAAGGTTCTACATTTAGGCAGGAAAAATCAAACGTACAGGTATAATATAGGTGGTACCTTGCTCAATAGTAGTAACTGTGAGAGGGATCTCGGAGTCCTAGTAGACAATCACTTCAATATGAGCCAGCAGTGTGCTGCAGCTGCCAAAAAAAGCCAACACAGTGCTAGGCTGCTTTAACAGAGGGATAGAATCAAGATCACGTGAAGTACTAATACCACTTTACAATGCTTTGGTAAGGCCACACCTGGAATATTGCGTCCAGTTTGGGTCACCACGATGTAAAAAAGATGTCGAGACTCTAGAAAGGGTACAGAGAAGAGCAACAAAGATGATTGGGGGACTGGAGGCTAAAACATATAGGGAACGGTTGCTGGAATTGGGTATGTGTAGTTTAACGAAGAGAAGGGTGAGGGGTGACATGATAGCAGTGTTCCAATATCTCAGGGGCTGCCACAAAGAAGAGGGAGTCAAGCTATTCTCCAAAGTGACTGAAGGCAGGACAAGAAGCAACGGATGGAAACTAGTCAAGGAGAGAAGCAACCTAGAACTAAGGAGAAACTTCCTGACAGTTAGAACAATTAACCAGTGGAACAACCTGCCTCCAGAAGCGGTGAATGCTCCAACACTGGAAGTTTTTAAGAAGAGACTGGACAGCCATTTGTCTCAAATGGAATAGTGTTTCCTGCTTCAGCAGGGGGTTGAACTAGGTGACCTCCAAGGTCCCTTCCAACAACAACAACAACTTCTTCTTCTTCTTCTTCTTCTTCTTCTTCTTCTTCTTCTTCTTCTTCTTCTTCTTCTTCTTCTTCTTCTTCTTCTTCTTCTACTTCTACTTCTACTTCTTCTTCTTCTTCTTCTTCTTTTTATTATTATTATTATTATTATTATTATTATTATTATTATTATTATTATTATTATTATTATTATTATTATTATTATTATTATTATTATTATTATTATTATTATTAGGCCTTCCTGCACTAACAAAAGCTGAGACTCATAGAGCATCACTATGCAAAGCTCTTTAACTGGTCTGCCATCATGGCTACAGATTAAACAATCAAAGGTAGAAGTGGTAGAAGGAACCCTTTGAACCTTATCAACTGGAAGTCCTACAAAGGCTTCCAATCAAGACAAAGACTAGCAGGAAATTTTAATCATCTTCTGGGTAATTCTCTAGTGCTGCCTACTTGGCTCTTGTTCCCTTGGGTTTTGGTCTGGCCCTGGACTTTTGTTGCTATTGTTATTGCTCTTTCTGAGACAGAGTACCAGATCTTTTCTCCACTACTGTGAATTGTGATACAAAACAGCATTGCTCCTGAACATGGACAAAATTGATTTTTCTATAAGGAACCACTCCCTTTTATTCATTTTAATCTATGAGAAACTACTTATGCATTCTATCCATGTTGGACAGGGGTACTGTGCAGCTGTTTCCTGGCATCTGCTGTTTGAGCCACCTGCCTCATTTTGTCTGTTGGCAGAAATGGCTCTGCTTGCATTCCTGTAACTAATTGACATTTAATAAAATATATAATTGGGTGTGTTGTATTTTGTACTGCACACACTCTGCACTTAGAAAAGCTATCTATAATTTTGGTGGAGAAGCATTTGCTATTTTTTCAGAGTTTGCTTTTCTTAGGGGAAAGGTTTTTGCTCCATGCTGTACTAATGAGGGACAGTTTCATTCATTTATTCTCTCCAAATTCTGACTTCTTTTTAATGCACTAACTCAAATGTGCAGAAGGAGTTCATTTGCAAAAAGGGATTCAGATGATCATCAATGATAAGAAAAACACAAATAGTTATTACTTTCAAATCACTCTTCCAATAACCAGAAATTTAGCTGTTCAGTTACTGTAACATCTGGCCTAACAGTGTTATATGATACCTATAATAAGAATACTATCTTTTAATTAATAATTATTACATTAAGTAATAATAGAGGACAAACTTTGCTTATGTTGGTTACTTGATGCAATGCAAACAAATATTAGAAAATGATGGAAGATTTATTATGATCCAAACTTCTGTTTTTCACAAGGCAATCTCTGCAACTTTACAATTGCTTGTATCTTCAGATGGTCCAAAAAGACAGATTGTGTTGATGCTGATGTATTTCCTTTCCTGCTTCCCAACAGTATTGTACCATCTGGCACAAATGGACTCAGATATGGTGATTTCCACATTCTTGCAGAAACTGTAAGGAGCAGGCTAGGTCAGGAATTTATAGCATCCATGACACCCATGGGGCAGTCCAAATTGGTTCCAGCCTGACCCATAAAGCAGGACATACCCTTGATTTAATATTTGTCTCAGAGGAAATGATAGGTGATCTAGAAAGAATTACATTGCAATAGCTTCAATGGACAGACTGTTTCCCAGTGAAATTATGTTTCATGATACCTATTTTCATCTGAAGGAGTTGTGGTCTTATTAAAAGGATTCGCCTTGTGGGACTTAAGGGATCTGATAGATTTCTGGAAATGCTCTGGAAAATTTTCCCTATTCAATCCCTGGTTTCTCAGTGGAATGGTAAGATAATAATAATAATAATTTAATTTTTATACCACCCTTCTCCCGAAGGACTCAGATGTCGCAGACTTTCTTATGCTGCACAGTATAGGCTAGCCTGCTCTGAACAATGGAGCAGGCTAGAACAATGTGGCAAAGGACTTAGTACAAGAGTAAATGGACATGCACTAGAGGACAAAATCATATCTACTGGGTAAGGGAAGGGGCAGAGGGAGAACAAAGAGACCTTACTTGCTTTCTTGAGAACTACGCAGTGCAGTTTTTCCAAGTTATTCACAATTTATTGTCATCCACCAAATGAAATGTTAGTTTATAATCCTTGAGGTTCTGGTGCAATAAATTTGCAGTGCCTTTGGAGAATAACCCACTTGTCTTCATAATGATCTAAATGCTGCCCTTTTAACAGTTCCAAATGAGAGATCTGTTGCATCATTTTACCCAGTCCTCTGGGATCAATTTCAATTTTTATAGCTTGACTATGTGGACAAGACATGGCTAAATCAAACTAGTGGTAGGGTATTCATAGGATGAGTTCAGGAAGTGTTTTGGTTGCTCTTAAGGGCATGGTGTTATCATAATTCCTGGCTCAGACCTGCCTGGATCTGGGAGATTATGATAAATTTCACTTGGCAACAGATTATCTCTCTTTTGTCAAGATAATTGAAAGATGATAGCCCAATTCTAAGAACGCAAGAAAAATACTGATTATCTAGATCAATTTCATCCTAGGCTCCAGCCTGCTTGTGGATAGTTTCATCCTTGATTGCCAGGTTGCTGACCTTTACCAGAAGGAATACCAGCAATTTACCAAGAATTTTTCATCCTAAACTGGCTCTGAGGACCTTTGGTTGGAGAAGTGAATGTTATACAATGGTTCTATTCTAGCTGCAGGGCAGGATCCATGGAATAACATTGGGCCATTGCAACTTGACATCCTGATGGTCTTGCTGTAGAGTTAGCACTGCTAAATGTCTCCAGTGCCATTTTATAAACTATAGGAAGCTGCTTTCTGTGATCATTATGGGAACTGGAGTGAGATCTCCTGAATATGTTGAGGTTATCCCTCTCTAGTTGAGAGTAATGAGAGTAAATAAGCTGAAGCTAAATCTTAATAAGGTAGAAACAGAGTGGAAGTGATTCTCAGTTCAGGAATGAGGGGAATGTTCTATTCTGGATGACATAGCACTTCCTCTGAAGAACAGTGTTCATACTTACCATTGCAAATTACACAATCATTGGTATAGTGTGGTGCTAAAGAGTGGGAATTGCCAAGAAAGACCCATGAACCAAGACATTCCCCTTATGGCTATGTTGTGTAAGATGGCAATATATTGGGAATTATAAGGCATGTAACCATCTATCTCCCAATGCTTTAAAAAATAAAGTAACAAGCCACCACAAATGCTTGCAATTCTGTGTGGTAACAGGAGAGGCTGCTTATCCATCTTTACCTTATATTAGGGGTCTCCAAACTTGGCAACTTTAAGACTTCTGGACTTCAACTTACAGAATGACTGGCTGAGTAATTCTGGGACTTGAAGTGCACAAATCATAAAGTGGTCAAGTTTGGAAACCCTTTTTCTACACCATTCTCTAATCTCCCAATATTCTGTTAAGATTGGATTCTCTAGATTCCCCATTGCAGCACACAAGTCATGCATTTTTCTTCATTGCATAGAAGTAGCTCTCAACTGAAATTCTTAAGCTCTTTGATTATGCTAGGCTATGCTTACATAGGCTCATTAAGGAAACAAGGGCAGAAGTTCAATATTTCATGGGTTTTTATGTGAAGTCGGAGGCTGCAATAATATTTTTTCTCAATATCCAAAGGTTTCCCTTAGTGCTGAAAGCCTTTCAGATACATTATATCAGAATTTCTTAACAGTGGGTCATTATTAAGCCAGTCGTGCATGGAAAGAACCCAACGCTCCCTGCCAAAGGCTATCTTTGCTATTCAAGAGTACAGCTTCCTGTGGCTGCTGTTCATTGTTTTCCTTTAAGCATTGGGAAACAGGCAGTTGCTTGTTTCTGCCTTGCGACTCACGGTGTGCAGCTATCCTTCTTTTGCCTCTCCTGATGTATCTTTTGCTACCATAAGGTAAAGATAGATAAGCAGCCTCTCCTGTTACCATTCAGGATTGCTAGCATTTGTGGTGGCTTGTTACTTTATTTTTTAAAGCATTGGGAGATAGATGGTTACATGCCTTGTAATTCCCAATATATTGCCAGCTTACACAACATAGCCATAGGGGGAATGTCTTGGTTCATGGGTCTTTCTTGGCAATTCCCACTCTTTACCACCACACTATACCAGTGATTGTGTGATTTGCAATGGTAAGTATAGCGCCAGAGAATGGTAGTTATTCTCAATTAATTAATCCAGAGTGGAAGGACATTTGCTCCTGGAAAGCAGCAGACTTCTCCAGGTGCTTGAATGCCACATTGATTTGGAATTAGAGCTTGAGGGATTCTCTCTATTACTACTTTACTCACAAACATTGCACAAAAAGATGCATAAAACAATCCTTTCCCTAAATGGACCCCATTCCAAATCGAGTAAGCATGCTCCATTCGAGTTTATTGCTCAGATTGTAGCTTTTCCCAAGCTCATTGACTACCCTTATCATTTTCAATGTTCTCAGAAGCAGGTGAAATAATGTTCATACTAAGCAATAATTAGCAAATGGACTATATGAATAATCACACTCATTGCCACAAAGATTTCTTGTTTTCACAGACCAATCCATTACTTGCTTCAATGAACCGTCTTGTTGTTAATTTGCAGGGTTTTCACCCCTAGGTGATGGAAATACCTGCCCTCTTTCCAGTCTCCCATTAAGTATGGTTTTCACTAATATGTATAATTCATGAGAAAAATTTGTTTGTCAAGGATTCCTGACAGGTCACTTAAATCCTAGATCAATTGATAATGTTTACACTATCATGGCCCAGAATGAAAATGCCCTTATGCTGATACTCCTTTCTTGATACAAATGATACAATCCTTACCTCAGCATGCAGAATTTGAATTTTAAAAACAGAATAAAGCAGGATAACATGCACTATCTGTGATTGACACATTAAAATATGGACACACATACTTTCTGAAATCTATTAATGAGCTACATCTGGGACACTTTTACAGTATATTCCTCTGATGAGTAAAACTAGACAGAAATCATTTCACAACGTAAGAGCTAAGGGTGAGAATCCTATTTCAGTGAACACTCACCCATTGTGGCTTGTAGAAATAATAATTATATCCTGTGCAATTTTTTTTACAATTATAGGAATGTTAGAACAGATATTTATTAACAGCCTATGACCAAAACTTTTGTGGAAGAACACATTTTCTTTGTAACTGCACACCTGTATGTGGACAGAAAATGCAAACATCATTTTCAAATGTAAATTGATCCTGGGGTCCATATTTGTCCTCCGGTGACACAGAAAGAATTCAGAGGGTCTATTTCATGGTAGGGAAAACAAAGACGTTTTTATGTAGGCTGGGAAACTAATTTGCCTAGGACTTAGAGTGTTACTTTCAATGTATGAAAATCTTGTTTTGGAGGTAGAAATAGCTAAAGAGCACAGCCTGACATTTGGTCTTTACTCTCTTGTCATCTTTATCAGCATAAAATAGTAGAGCGGGGGTGTCTAACCTTGGCAACTTTAAGACTTGTAGACTTCAACTCCCAGAATTCCCAGATGAACACCTTGAAGAATCTTAGGGTCCTTGCAACATGGCATGCTTCTTGTCACATTTTAATTTGTCCTAATAAAATATTGACTGATTATAGATTATGGAATTCTTCTCAACTCTTTTTATGGTGTTTGTCAAGCATACTTGTCAAAGCCAAGATTGCTTCCCTGTGCATGAAAAAAAGTAAAATATAGTAAATTGGAATCAGGCATCTTTTAAAATTTCCTTTGGCTAATCTGTACAGGTAATCCTCAATTTACAAGCACAGTTGGGACCAAAATGTTGGTCACTAAGTGATGCAATTGTTAAGTGAGTGATCACATGACTGGACTTCAGTTTACAACTGTTTTTACTCTTGTGATAAGCAAATAATCACAATTAGGCAAGACATCAGGTGATCTTCCCTGCTGGTTTCCCCATTGACTTTACTTGTCAGAAGCCAGCTGAGAAGGTTGCAAATTGCAATCATGTGACCTCAGGATGCTGCATCTATTGGAAATATGAGCCCATTGCCAAGTGCCTAAACTGCAGTTACGTGACCATAGAGTGGTGTAATGGTCATAACTTTGGGATGGGTTGTAAACCATCTTTTTTCAGTGCTGTTGTAACTTGAACTGAGCACTATGCAATATAGATATGAGATAATTCTCACATGTTTCTCACATACCTCATTATGCTAGTTTTATTGTTTTGTCTGGTTTTAAATTAATTTTTTTTCTTTTATACATTCTCCTGGAAAACATTGATATGCAGATGTATAAAGTAAGTAAAGGAATGGGTCAGCAACTTCATGAATCTTCAGTAGCTCAAACTAATAAATTTGGATGAGATATGAGAATCTGTTTTCCATTCAGTTTCTTCCTCTTTTTTCTGTTCTGGCTGTGGAATTCTGGAAGTTGAAGTCCACCCATCTAAAAGTTGATAAAGTTGAGAAACACTGGTTTATTGGTCAAGTTGCTAGACTAGGACTGTGAGACCCAAGTTCATCTTCAGCTATAGAAGCTAGCTTGATGAATTTGACCCAGTCACGCTCACTTCTCCTAATAAGACTGGTTTTGTAGAGAAAAGCTGGAGCGGGATGTTTTTTTTTTAATTGAAAAGTTTTAACATACAGTTTATCTTTAACAATCCCCCCTCCCCCTCCCCTCTCCCTCCCTCCCTACCCCTCCCCCCTCCCCCCCCCGACTTCCCAGAGCTAAATACAAGGTATAAAAAAAAACAATCATAAACAACCATATACTAACAACCATAAACTCTAAAATCCATCACTCTCTAGCTTGTATAGGATAATACAAACCTTAATGATATTAAATATATATAGAGGGGAAAAAGAAAGAAATAAAGAAAAAGAAAGAGAAGGAAGACTTATTAAAATGCTACATGAAACTTTTTAACCCTATATTTGTTCTGGATATACTCAATCCATTTTCTCCATTCCATAATATAACGTTCTTGCGAGTGATCTTTCAAATAAGCCGAGATCTTTGCCATCTCTGCCAGGTCGGAAACCTTTAAAGTCCATTCTTCTATGGTCGGCAGTTCCTCTTTCTTCCAATACTGACCTATTAAAAGTCTTGCTGCCGTAATTAAATTCAACATCAACTTAGTGTCCACAACCGTAGCATCTGTGATTATTCCCAACAAGAAGAGTTTGTTATATATCATTCTGAGGATCTATAAGAAATGTGGGTTATAAATCTAACAAATTAATCATAATTACTCTAGTTCACTTTGCCCTTGAGTTCCATTATACTTTCCTTGAATAAATTTTACTGATGAGAATTGTGGAATTGTCCCAAGGTGAAATGATCTCATAGTTAACTCTTCTGCAAGTGTAGTTTTATTATAATTCTGGGACCTTCAGTAATAGTTAAATTATATAGAAATCAGTTTATTAATAATGAAATTCCATGCATTTTACCCATCTGGTTAGTATTCAAAAGTAAATATTCATTTTTCCCCACCAACATTTAGAGAAACACACTTAATTGATTGATGTAAATATTCCCATTCATTTAAATCAGCTCATCCATTGCTCTTGATCATCGCTGCATAAATGGAAAAGAAAATTACTGTACATGGAAACACTTTAATAATTATGATATGTAAATGTGACATTTTAGCGAGCAGGTGTAAATATATCAGTCTTCCCCAAGCAAGCATATTCTGCTCATAAACATCATTGCTATATTGTTGTCAATTCTGTATGCTCAGCTCTGCAATAATTATGATGTTTGTTCCTGGATTTGTCAACACATAGAACTTTACAGGATAGTTTTCTATGCATAGAAAGTTGATTTAAGGAGGTTTTTTTAAATTTTTTTTTGCAAAAGTACAGCACGTGCTTTGCATCTGTTTGTGCTGCATTAAATGTAAGGAGAGCACAATCATCAGTGCAATAAGTTGACAAATGCCATCTTGGCTCTGAGTGGTGATGAATCATTGTATTGATGTTTACTTTCTGCTGAGCACCAGGTACAGAATATCACAGCCCTGTGGCATAGATATGCCTTAGTAAATGGCATCTTTGTCTTCTAATTCAGCCCTGGACAATTTATGACCCACTAGATGGTGCATTGCTGAACTACCACTTGCAATATCTGTTGCTATTGGCCATGTAGCTGCCGGATGTTATTGTACATTAACATCTGGAATGCCAGAATTTCTTAAATGCTTTTTCTAATAAATTGCTGATAATTACTGATTACAATATATAATCAATCACTAGTCATCTATTGGTTTATAGACACTGAAAGAAGGAATGAATGAATAAGTAAATACATCTCTAATTTTAGAAGAATTTGAAAGAGTTCTGCTCAATCAAACAAAGACCCAGCCTTCTTTCCCACAAAATGTCATTCATGCTGGTTGGGGAACTCTGGGAGTTGAAGTCCACAAGTCTTAAAGTTGGCAAGTTTGGAGACTCCTGCTTTTGAGTGACAATGAGCAAGGCAGAGGAGAGCTCTGCAACCATTCACTCCACCGCTCAGACCCTATTCTGGATTTGAGTTTCCTTTGATTGCTGAGGAATGAGGAATGATTAGAATTTTCTACATGGATGTAAGAGGAGATATATTTATAGCATCTCTAATCTCAGGAAAAAGAGAATAGAGACAACTATTTTTTCCTAGCATTAAGGATTTTAAGTCTATGTATTACATTTAGGGTTAGTATTTAGGGAACAGATTAAAGCATGATAAAGTAAGAGAATGGATTGGAATATGGAACTGGAATAAACGCTGTTCAACATAGCATATGATATACTTAACACAAAGTAACTCATTAACCAGACTTGTGATTACATGAATGCTTTTTTAGTAGTCTTACTGTATAGCCAGAGGTCTCTCTATTTTGTTGTTTAGAAAAGTATCATGTGTATTATCCAGTGTTTTTTTAGGTGCAAATGATCAGGACCAGCCATTACGTTTACAGCACAGAAGATTTATTCAAGCCTGTACACAAGAATCTTCTGTCAATTAAAGTTCAGTACTAAATTGGCACCGGATAAGGGTTAACAGTATTCAGGAGGGGTTGAACTTGGATCATTTGTAGGGAAAACTAAGGACTCCAAGCTTATGATGCACTTAACTCCACCACCCCCAGCTCTGCCAGCTCTTCTCCTACAGTTTCAAATTCAAGACCTAGCAGATCAAACCACAGAATCACTAATCCCCTTGGAAAACCAGTAAAACCATAGCATTTGCCCTATCCGGTAGTGAAACCCCTCCCACAAAGCTCATAAACCTGTGAAATCCATCTCTGTGGTTTTGAGTTTATGTTTGTGTGTGCACTTAAAAAACTTCCTAGAAATCTTGTATACAGTAAAACTGAAGGCATTTATTCTTGTGGGGATGATTGAGAATGAACATCTTGCGGTTTATTGACTAAAGATGCATCACTCTTTGACAACTTCTTAATCATCTATTGACCTTCATGATTATGAAAGCTTCAGGAGAAAAAAGTCTGTCCCATATATATTTAATCCTAGAATGCTAGCATTTTATTGGATGAGTATCATGTTCTCCATCAGGTTTTGTGTATCCCTTCTCATTATTTCCTTGTTCTTTTCCAAGGTTTTTTTTTGCCAAACTGATTTTTCAGTTCTCATCCCTGCTGATCTCCATGCAGCTTGCTACCTTTTCATCCCAGAACTTATCTGAGCTGTTACTTCAGCTAAACAGACTTTCTACTTTTTATAGGAACTGTACTGATCAGAATCACAACTGTTTTTCTTTTATCAGTTGTAATGTTTATGAATATTTTGATAGGTGTGCACACCCTGTAGTTTCAAGACCACATGTGTTCCTCAAAATTTTGGTTATAGTGATCAGAGCCTTTAAAAATGAGAAATTGTATTTTGTTTCCTTAAATTATATAAAAATGTAAAAACACATTAATTAAAAATTAATTAGATTAATGTAATCTAATGAGAGTCAAAATATATTTTGTCCTAATCCTTTATTATATGCCACTTTTTAAAAAACTTTGCTCTGAATAAAATAAAAAATATACAGAAAAAAATCAGCATTCCCTGATGTGCATAGCATCATCACTGAATTGCCATCATGTCTTAGCCCTTCACAATAATCCAGGCAAAAAGTACAGACCATTAGTATTATGGCAGCATACAAATTTAATAAAAATAACTAATACAGGTAATTCTCAAATTACAACACTTGTGGCATCCCAATGGTCTTGTCATCAAAGCTCAGATGCTTGGCAACTGGTTCATATTTATGACCTTGGCTGGGTCCCAAGATCATGTGATCACCTTTTGCAACTTTCTGATAGGCAAAGTCAATGGGGAAGCCGGATTGACTTAACAACTTAACAATTGCAGTTCACAATTCACTTAATGAATGTGTCAAGAAAGGTCATAAAATGGGGCAAAATTCACAACAAATGTCTCACTGAGCAACAGAAATTTGGGGCTCAATTGTGGTCGTACATCGAGGACTACTTATAACCTTATCTTTATTGTAATATTGCAGTAACAAAACCTTGCAAATCTGAAAGCACCACCCCTCGCCCTTACTTTTACTCTCCAGAAAACTAAGGAAGGAGTTTTCTGTGATCCTTTCTCCATCCCATTTATCAGACCATTATCTAGACCAGCAGGTTTCCAAACTTAGCAACTTTAAGACTTGCGGACGTCAGTCATGCTGGCTGAGGAATTCTGGGAGTTGAAGTCCACAAGTCTTAAAGTTGCCTAGTTTGGAAACCCCTGATCTAGGCTGTGTCTCCTCCTCTTGTCTCCCTTGCTCGTTCCCACAAACCATTTATTCCATGCATATTGAATGGTTATATATTTGTTGATTATTAAGAGTAAGCGCCTGTTACTCGTCCCAGCTTCTGCCAACCTAGCAGTTCGAAAGCACGTAAAAATGCAAGTAGAAAAATAGGGACCACTACGGTGGGAAGGTAACAGTGATCCATGCGCCTTTGGCGTCTAGTCATGCCGGCCACATGACCACGGAGACATCCTCGGACAAGCGCTGGCTCTTCGGCTTTGAAACGGAGATGAGCACCATCCCCTAGAGTCGGAAACGACTAGCACGCATGTGCGGGGGAACCTTTACCTTTACCTTAAGACTTAACTTCAGAGAAAATTGTATCTGAAAAATGCTTGAGACCCTCAACTGGTCAAAACCCAGTATTCTGTGGATATTTTCAACTCCCTGCTGCTTGAGAGCAGATTAGTCTATCCTAGCACTGATATTATGGAGCTCTCCAGCAATTTGTTTCTCTTAAGCTTCACACGAACTACTAAGGCATTGGTAAAGACTTCTCCTTCCTTTTGCAACTTCAAACAAACAAAAACTCTGCAGTTGAATAAATAACTTTTCTAGATAAGAGTGGTATTCAATAGACTCCATCTAAAATACTTTTTTCATAGGACAACATTCAGTCATTGAAGGACGCTTATAGATAGGAAGCAGCACATGTATACTTCTCAAGAAAAGAAAGTCTGGTGGTCTTCCTTCTTTGTTGTTAATTGGTCACTTCACTTAGGTTATTGCTGGATGACTGAGAAGAACACTGATTTATTTTTTTCCAGATAAAAGGATTAGGGGGCAGATGATGGGGAAATCCTCTGCTGGGACTTTGGAGATCTGTTGTCTTTCAGAATAGACAAACTGATTAGATTTATGAAGTGGAAACAATTTCATATGCATCTTTATAGGTTGGTTGTTTTGAGGCAGTTAGTAATTTTGCTAGATAAATGTTAGACCTGCAAATAATGGTTATACTTATAAGTGAGGGTGGTGGAATGTTTTGATAGTTATATGCATTGCTTTAGTTCTTCATCATACAACTAACTTGGACAGTGGCACAATTTTGTTTTGGGAAGAAACACATATTTGTAGGAGGGATATGAATGTGAGGAACTCTGCCAGTGCAAATTAAAGCAAATAAATAAGCACTATTAATTTACCTATTTATGGGATTTATATGCCACCAAACTTCATATAGACTTGTAGCAGGCTATGATCATATATAACCAATAAATTGGTTAAACAGTCCCACTCCAAAATGAAGGCTAGCATCTGCTGTTATCCCTTTATTCTTCAATAGTCAAAAGCTTCACGGGTGAGCTCCATTTTGGATCTAAACCTTTTTTTTAGTGTTTTATATAATTTCTTTTGTAATTTATCAATGTATCATTAATTGGTAGTAATCATTTTAAAAACCTGAAGATCATAATTACAGTCTAAACAACAGTAACTGTAGTCATCACAGTATGAACCATGAAATTACCATAAGTTGATAAACTATGATAAATTCTGTCTACACTAGTAAAAGTCTATTCTAATTTAAGAACTCTTATATAATTGAAATATGAAGTGTTTATGTGGAATGAATCCCAAATTTTGCATCTGGTACAATTCTATGTATTAAATTATAATCTCAAAATAATTTCCAGATTGGGTTGAACTTTGCATCATGTTTACTTTTAATATGCAAAGTTATTCCAGTCAGCAAAGTATATTCCCACAATTCTTCTATAGAAGGAATCTAACTAGCACTAACACTAACCTCCTTTCCAATCAGAGCATACAAGAACTCCTAGGATCTATAGTCATACAGTATACTTTGTGAGAGTATACGTTGTCTGAAAATCTTTCAAAGTCTACACCTTCAGCCAGCCTTCTGACTCAAAAATGTTATAAGAATGAAAAGATGCTGCAGTGATCGTCTTATATTGGGCATATTTTGAAGGTGATCACTGTAACATCTTTTTCCTAGTAATTGCTCTGAGCCCAGTCAAGCTATCATTTGGTCTTCGAAATGATCAGACAGATCAGTGTTTATTGTTACTTGTCAAAGTAGGATGAAACATGATTAAACTCAAGAGGTGTTTCACAGTTCTCACACAATCACTAGGCTATTGCCTTCAGACGATAAACCTGTAGGATATAGCAAGAATAAAGTCTGTGCATGTGTGTGCGGGTTGGTGGGGTTGCTCAAATGGATATTTATCATTGGTCCTCTCAAAATTATAAAGGGCTTTCTTTGCCACATACCATGCTTTTCTCTTTATTTGGTGAGGGAAACTGTTTGAGCTGGAACTCTTGGCTTTGGCCCTGAAGTCTAGTTAGTTTCAAAATTTCCAGAGAGAAATTAAATAATCTGCACTTAAACTTGTTAATACAAACCAACCTGTCTTGTTAGCAGTGCTTTTTTTGTAAAAGAAAAAGGTGCCGGAACTCATACATGTCATACAACCCACCTTGCCTATCCTACAAGGTTCCATCCAAAAAAGGTGCTGGAACTCCGTTCTGAACGTTCTATGAGAAAAAAAGCCCTGCTTGTTAGGAATGTACCAAATGTTAACTTTCTGTTGCTACACTACACTATTCGTTTGTGAGAAAGTGAAACTTAAGAATGATATTTATATTTGCTGTTGGTTCATAGGTTATTTCATTGTCCAACGTTGCCCCAAATCAACCATGCATCAATTGCATTTTCATTTTCTCTTCCATGCATTCCAAACCCTCAATATGTTTCCCTTTTCTCTCCGAGGTCTTCTCACTTCCATTCCTCACTGCTGGTCAACATTTGGGTGACGTGAGAGATAATTTTGGGACGCTTAAACTCTACTGATAAACTGTGGTTTCCCCTTCTCTGCAGTCCTTTGAAGTTTCAGACACTTTCACAATAATTGATATCTAATCTCCCCTGAGCTCTGTTTTTTTTTGGGGGGAGGGGGGAGATTGTTGTTGGCAGCTGTTCTGGAATAGCAAGTAGAGGGAAAATATTACAGCATAAGTATTGATTTCTGCATGCAGAGGTCACTATGTAAGGAATTACACCACTGTAACATAAGGTGATGTGCTGGCAAGATCCTAATAATAACTACTGAATGCTAGTTAAATATGGGGGCCAGGGGGAGGGAAAACAATCTTTTATTCTTAGTACCTCAAGGCTATACATGGCAATTACTATTGCAAAGGCAATAAAGAAGTTGTTAATTACTGGTTTTATACCCTTGTAACCCAAAGTAGGAATGAAAGGACTAAAGGTTACAGAGTGAAAAGTAAAGAAAGTAAGTAAGTTATAGGTCTTGTTTTTCCTTTGTAAGAGAAATAATTTACTGGTGCACTAGAGTTTGGGACCTGATAAATAAGCAAAGAAAAGTATCATAATTCCAAGTTGGAAAACATAAATGAAACTAGAAGTCTCTGAAGATTTTTTCCCCCCATGGTCGCCATGTTGTTGCTTTAATTAAATGAACAAATGCCATTATAATTTGTCTTATACACAATTCTATATGTATTATTCATTACAAAATAGACATTGTGCCATGTGAGTATTTGGGGGCTGTGATTTTAAGCACTACTATAGCACAATTTACTTAGCATTTAGAAATATAAATGAGTATATTTGGGCAGAAATTTAGCAAATGGCCAATGTAGCACTTTACAATAATTTATGGCCGGGATGCATCACATACATCCATTTTGGCATTTCAGCTTCATTAGTAGATTCAGAACATGAAAGCCTGAAAGAGTTTACTGGAGATATGACCTCCCTAATTTTAAATCTTTTCAATGGTTTAATCCTTACTCAACTGTAGAGTTGGAATTTAAAATAGGACATTGCTGCATTCTGGAAGAGGCACATAGAACATGCTATGAAGAAGAAGCTACTTGGATAAGCTGTGAAACTTTTCAAACCAAAAAGAAAAGAAGTCCAATTGCCAAGATTTCCAGACAACTCTACCTGGATGACCAAGAACAGGGGTAGGCAACCTTGGCTCTTATATGACTTGTGGACTTCAACTCCCAGAATTCCTGAGCCAGCTATGTTGGCTCAGGAATTCTGGCAGTTGAAGTCCACAAATCATAAAAGAGCCAAGGTTGCCTACCCTGACCAAAAATCTTCACTGACACACAGATAACTGTTTTAGCCAAACCATATACGTATAGCAAGACAAGTCACCAAGACTTTCATTAGCTAAACTGAGATGATCTCTTGAACAAAGAGCTTTTAATTTTACCAGCCTTTCAGAACATTCTCGGCTATTTATTTTATCATTGATATTAATGTGGAGTGTTAATTGAATATCAATCTTCATGGGACTTTTTTTTTGGGGGGATGGTTATATATTTCTGTAAATATCCTGGCAATTACTTGGGTCAACATATAACAAAACATAATTTTCTGGCTTATCTATTTGTGCTTTGTGGGAGGGTATAGATTGCTTTTGATACTGAGATTAATATTTGTGGACAAACATTTTCTTTTATTAATATCTACCTCAATTTATATGGCTGCGCATCTCAAATTCAAGACTCTGTGTGACTGGTAGCTAAAACAGCATTTTTTTAAAAAAAAACTAAAATTATGAAGACAATAATATGCACATAATCTGCAGATGAGATTAAAAAACAAAACAAAAACCAAACCAACCACCACCAAGAGATCAAGACAACCATTGCATGGTCTCAGTCCACACATATGGGCCGCTGGCAAAATCATGTCTTTAAGGCCTTGTGAAAGCTGACAGGGTGAGGTCCAACCTAATATTTCAAAGAATGATATTCCAAAGGGTCAGCACCACAACAGACATGCTCTCTTCCTGGGTCCCAGCAGATGACACTACCAAGACACTGCCAACAACCTTCCTCCAGAAGTGGTGAATGCTCCAACACTGGAAGTTTTCAAGAGACTGGACAGCCATTTGCCTGAAATGGTACAGGGTTTCCTGCCTGAGCAGGGGGTTGGACTAGATGACCTCCAAGGTCCCTTCCAATTTATTATTATTATTATTCTGGAGACAGGTTGTTCCACTGGTTAATTGTTCTAACTGTCAGGAAGTTTCTCCTTAGTTCTAGGTTGCTTCTCTCCTAGAAACTAATCAAGGAGAGATGCAACCTAGAAGTAAGGAGAAACTTCTTGACAGTTAGAACAATTAACCAGTGGAACAACCTGCCTCCAGAAGCGAAGAGACTGGGCAACCATTTGTCTGAAATGGTATATGGTTTCCTGCCTGAGCAGGGGGTTGGACTAGATGACCTCCAATGTCCCTTCCAACATTATTATTATTATTATTATTATTATTATTATTATTATTATTATTATTATTATTATTATTATTATTATTAATAGATGTCATCCAGAGCATGTCTGTCCTATAAGATTGAATGGAATGGGTAGTGTCAGGCCCTAGGAACCAAGAACAACATGCAGAGTTACTTCAGAGTAGTTTCTTTATTGTTATTCACCTGTAGTCTTGGAATCTTGCCAGGCTAAAGCACTAATCTGCAAAACTATTAGATACACCCTGTGAAAGGCTAGGGAGAGTCCGACTTCACTCTCTTCCTGCATATCAAAGAATCCAAGCTGAGTTGTCTCTTTGCTTGCTCCTTGGAAACTGCTGCCTTCTTCCTGGGACTCTGTATTACGTCCCACCACAGTTAGTCAAAAATGGAAAGGTTCAGTCTCTGAAATAGCTATAAGAATATTTTAAAAATAGATGGGAAGAGATTCCATCGGAAAGTATGGACCCCATCTGGAACAATTACTTTAAGTCAATTATTTTGTAATGATTATTTTAAGGATTTTCAACAACTACAGGCAGCGGCAATGTAATCAGTGTTAGCATGTATTTATTTCTAAGTATGGACCAGATATTTTAAGTGCCTCAAAGAACCCTAATATGCTTGGAATTCTGATTGAGTCTGTTCCTGAAATTAAACCAAATTTGAAATTATGTCAGAAATGGAAAAATAGTTCAATATAAAAATTAATGATCTATGGAATACTTGATAATGGAACATAATTGTGTTAAAGTTTTAGAATACGTTAAATTGAAGTGTAAATTAATCTGTCAAAATGTTTTATTTTGAGTCTATTTGAATCCTCAAAGAATTTATCATAACTGTAGACTTTCTCTAGTGAAAGAAAATCGAGGATGTATTAAGTTACCGTATTTTTCTGTCTATAAGATGCACCCTTGTATAAGATGGCCCCCAATTTTCTAAACAAAAATTCAGAAATCAACATTTTAAATATTAAACAAACCACATCTTTAGTGGCAGTAAAACAAGTGGCATGCCATCAAACAAGCGAGGCGACTTCCTCCAAACAGATGATGCTCTGCAGGCTTAGTCCCGCCCACCCCCTCGGACGTCAATCACTGTTCTGAGGCGGCTTCCCAGGGCCTCTTGTGGCTTCAGCCTGAGCTGTGCCGGTGAAAAATGGGTCATAGAAGGCGGCTTCAGTGGGAACGGCAGCATCCTTGGGGTAGCACGATCCTCCAGCACCAGACGGCATCTCAGGCAGCATCTCGGGCCAATGATATCCTCCTGCACCAGGCGGCATGGCAACGGCTTGTAAAGAATCCACACAGGCATGCCCTGGGCTGCAGAGGTTACCATTATTTTTTCATGTATAAGATGCTGCACTTGTATAAGATGCACCTGATTTTTGAACAGGGTGTTTGCAGGAAAAAATAGTGTCTTATACATGAAAAAATATGACATGGTTTGAGTCATGTTCATCCTTGGTTTCTCTTTGAAAGAATTTTGTAATCCATAAAAGTATTTAGGTAAATGTTAATACCACTTTGAATTATATTCTAAAATTGTGGGATCTCACAGTTTTGTAGAGTTCTCCTTATATTGGGCATAGAGAGTACCAAAGATAATTACACTGAGACTTTGGAAAAGTAATGTTACCCTGAATATGAAAATTTGGATTCAATAAAGTTATAATATATCTTTTTTTTTAAAAAAAACTATTTTAGCTATTAATTGACATATATTCCATTCCTGGTCCAAAAAAAAATAAATAAAAAAAAATTCATTCTTAAGTATAATTGTATGAAGGAGTCATCATGTAGACATACATGCATCCTATATATCATTCTGGATAAATCCTATTGAACAGATCACCATAATATTTAGATATATCAGTCACTAATGTATTTTGAAGCTGGGAATATATTACACTCTTCTGCACAGTTTACAGTAGATGTCAAGAATCTTCTGTTAGTGCCTTGCTAATCTAAATCAGAATTCATTGTAGAAAAATTTTATACCAAATACACTTTTTAAGGCTAGACCATTGGCTCTGAGAAATGAACATAATCTTGAGAACTTGCAGTGCATTGTGCTGTGGATTATATGGGGGTGAACCTAAAGTAATTGTTTATATGCTGACAGGGATAAATATATGCACGCTCACACCCCACAAAATTCACACATACGTAATGAGGGTAAAATTAAACTCTTTCAAGATGAAGCTCATTGATTCAAATGCAACAGTGCTGTGCAATTATGACTGCTAAGACGACAGGCTCATAAAACACTCAAGTTGGCAAATATGCCTGATATGCTTAACAGAGTGTGCACAGGTGGGAAACAGACACTGGAAGTAGAGAAAAATGGATGAATGGAGGTCAGGTTGTTTGCTGTTGTTATTATAAAACTATTTCCACATTCTGGAATTCAATCTGATACCCTTCAAATAAATAAAGACTAATTTAGCTTGGTTGCTCACAATGCTTTAGTTTGAAAGTTAGAATCTGAAGATAGGACCTAGTGAGAAGCAAGCCTCCCTGACAGTTCTCATATTAAACTTAAACCCATATAAACTGCATCAGATTCTTTGTTTTATTTAACTTTTAGTTAAGTTATCTATTTTGATGTCCTTTAATAGCCAGGTTATTCATAGAAATGATCTGCACATATGGGATATTTTCAGCAACAATATATATTTTTTGTTCAATAGATAATGAATAAATCAATGCGTGGAAACAGAGACATCATAAGTCAAAAGGAGATTTTATCTTTACCTCCAAGGTGAAATTTGAAGAAGCTGTACAGTATGCATATGTTTCAATCAATAATTAATATGAGAATACAAGGTTAATTTTCCCCTCCCCAGCAAACTGTAAATATTGCCTATGAGAAAGGTAATATCAGGGTTAGGAACTGTTTACTGTACTGTAAACAATACAATTTGTAGTCTAAAATACAGTGTAGGATTCTAAGAAGTTTGAACAGAATTCATGTCATGAACATTCCTGAATTCTTGAATTCTTTCATTAGATTGGCCAACATACCTGAGTATCATTTACTAGGATGTAAGCTGTACTAACTACCATAATATTTGCTTCTGAGCACAGGAGAATTCAACATGCTTCTTACTTAGGACAGAGTTTTGGCCAAACCATTAAGGAAAGTAGGATGTTTATCTCAAGTAGAAGTTACTGGGATAGGGAAGTAGAAAGGCATTGAAGGACAGAACTGTGCACCACTTGGTGAGCTCTTAAAACTACAAGCTTCTGGGGAGCATTCAGGTAGGGGTAGAGCTCCCCTAGACCCCTAGAATTGTTATTCTGGGGGTTGAAGGGTGAGAGCTCCCCCGGAGCCTGAATTAGCTCCAGACTCGGGGACTCCTCTGTTCCAAGGCTTTGGAACAGAGCAGGACGCTGCAACCATCCCTGCAACATTGTATTTTGGATTACTTGGATGCAGGCAGAGCTGTGCAGGAGAATTTTGAAACAGCAAGTATATGATCTTTAACTCCGGTTTATACTAAAAGAAAGGAAGAAAGATGGTGCAGGAGTGAATTGTCAGTGAAAAATAAAAAGATAAGGAATATATCATAAAATATAAAGACTGAGAAGGAAGAAATTGTGTTTTTTTAAAAGTCTCTCTGCGCAAAATATTTGAAATTGGTCTAAAAGTGAATTTAAGGATTTGGACATATAATAGGGGAGAAACAAAGTTGCAAGCTGAGTGGAAAGTGAAAGTGCGCAACGAAAATTAATTGGGTGTCAAAATGGCTTCTAAATCAGCTAAAGCTTCTGTTCCTAGAAGTGCTGGTGCATCACCAGTTCAACATTCTTCACTACAGGCATTGATGCCACCCCCCGTGGCACCTGCACCCACATTAACATTAAAAGATTTAAAAGATGCTTTAAAAAATCAATCTCAGCAAATATCTGAACTTATTAATGAGAAGAATAAAGAAATACGAGAGGACATTTTAGTGGCTTTTCAGGGGCTGGCAGTTTGCATTGAGCGTTTGGATGAACGTGTGGAAGAGGTTTATCAAAATAATTTGAGACTAGATGTTAAAATGTCAGAAGCTGAGAATAAAATGGATAAGACAGGACGAGGTGGTTATGATACAATATAGAGATATGGAGTTTGCTTTGAGGATAAGAGGATTGAAAGAGGACCCAAAGGAAAATTTGAAAGTGCTACTGGCAGAAGCCCTGGAACTGATTTTGGGGTGCCAAGTGGAAGAAATTATAGGGGATATAGATAAAATATATCGTGTTAACTCTTGGATTGCCAGGCAAAGAAAATTACCTAGAGATGTGGTTGTTTATTTTACAAAGAGATTGATCAGAAATGTGATTATTCAAGCTTTTTATAATAATAGATTTAAAGTTGCTGATCAAGAAGTTTTAATTTTGAAAGAAATTCCACCAAGAATTTTAAGGAAAAAGGAATTTACTTTTTTGGCAGATGAATTAAAGAAACGCCAGCTTCAGTTCAGATGGGAGATACCAATAGGCTTGGTGGTGAAATATTCAGGTATGAGATATTGTCTCAATACAGTTTTGAAGGCACGAGATTTTTATTCTAATATACTGAAAGCAGGTTCTCCGCCATCCCCAGAATTTAAAGGAAGGAAGGAAGATGGAGCGCGACAGACACAAATGGAGAGTATACAGGGAGATGAAGAAGTTACCTCGCGGATGGTTAAAGAACTTCAGCAAACTTCGGAAATGGTGCAGCCCCAGGCATCGTCAGAAAAGGTTAAGGAACAAGGAATGACGCGGGCTGCAACCAGACGAATGAGACAAGAACAAGAAGAACAGAAATCCACAATTATATCTCAAGAATCTACTTATAGTTAAGCAGTGGGAGGAGCGAGACTGAAGAGGCAGGTGCTTGTGGTTTTGCAAGATGCGCTCTGAAAGCTTCAGGTCGTAAAAGAAGGCAACAAAGTTTCTAACTTGGAATGTTAATGGATTAAACTCCCCACAAAAGAGAAAGAAAGTATTTCAGTATTTGAAACATTCCAATTCCAAAGAAAGGCAGTGCCAAAGAATGTTCAAACTATCGCACCATTGCACTCATTTCTCATGCTAGTAAAGTTATGCTTAAAATTCTACAAGCTAGACTCCAGCAGTATGTGGATCGAGAACTACCAGAAGTACAGGCAGGATTTCGAAGAGGCAGAGGAACTAGAGATCAAATTGCTAACATACACTGGATCATGGAGAAACCTAGAGAGTTCCAGAAAAACATCTACTTCTGCTTCATTGATTATGCTAAAGCCTTTGATTGTGTGGATCATAACAAACTCTGGCAAGTTCTTAAAGAGATGGGCATACCAGACCATCTTATTTGTCTCTTGAGAAATCTATATGCGGGCCAAGAAGCAACAGTGAGAACTGGACATGGAACCACTGATTGGTTCAAAATTGGGAAAGGAGTCCGGCAAGGCTGTATACTGTCGCCCTGCCTATTTAACTTATATGCAGAGCACATCATGAGAAAGGCAGGGCTAGATGAATCAAAAGTTGGAATTAAGATTGCCGGAAGAAACATCAACAACCTAAGATATGCAGATGATACCACTCTAATGGCAGAAAGTGAAGAAGAACTAAAGAGCCTCTTGTTGCAGGTGAAGAAGGAGAGTGCAAAACTTGGGTTGAAACTAAACATTAAGAAAACCAAGATCCTGGCATCTGACCCTCTCAATTCCTGGCAAATAGATGGGGAAGAAATGGAGGTAGTGACAGATTTTATTTTCCTGGGCTCCAAGATCACTGAAGATGGGGACTGTAGCCAAGAAATTAAAAGATGCTTGCTCCTTGGGAGGAAAGCCATGGCAAATCTAGACAGCACACTAAAAAGCAGAGACATCACCCTGTCAACAAAAGTGCGTATAGTCAAGGCTATGGTCTTCCCAGTTGCAATGTATGGCAGTGAAAGCTGGACCATAAGAAAGGCTGAGCGCCAAAGAATTGAAGCCTTTGAACTATGGTGCTGGAGAAGACTCCTGCGAGTTCCTTGGACTGCAAGGCGATCAAACCGGTCAGTCCTAGAGGAGATCAACCCTGACTGCTCTTTAGAAGGCCAGATCCTGAAGCTAAAACTCAAATACTTTGGCTACCTAATGAGAAGGAAGGACTCACTGGAGAAGAGCCTAATGCTGGGAAAGATTGAGGGCAATAGAAGAAGGGGACGACAGAGAATGAGGTGGCTGGATGGAGTCATTGAAGCAGTAGGCGTGAGCTTAGATCAGACATGTCAAACACAAGGCCCGGGGGCCAGATCCGGCCCGCGAAATGGTTTCATGTGGCCCGCGAAGCCATCCTGGAAACAGTGAGGGAACGGCCCCCACTGCCTTGGCCCTGGCCCAGAGACCCTCTTTCTGCCAAAAGACCCCCAGATCTGTCCCACTCCTGCCCAGGCCCCCATAGGCACCCTTGATGCGAACGATGTAGAGCTGCCATGCCCACCCAGTAGGCCATACGCACTCTAGCCACGCCCACCCAGTAGGCCACACCCACCCTGGCCATACCCACCCTGATTTGGAATTGAGAGATGTTTGGAGAGAACGAAATTTGAAAGAAAAAGATTTTACCTTTTTTTCTGATCAACATCAATCTTTTTCTAGGATTGATTTTGTATTAACTACTAATGATTTTTTTCTAGGGTTAAGAAGATTAAGATATATCCAAGAACTTTATTGGATCATAGTCCAGTATGGTTGGAATTGGATAAGGAGAGAAAAGATAGGAGGTCTTGGAGATTAAATGAAAATTTGTTTAGATATTAAGAAAATGTGGATGAATGTAAAAACAGATGAAAGAATTTTTTAATATAAATATGTATAAGGGTACTCCTATTGAAATGGTTTGGGATGCAAGTAAAGCCTATATGAGAGGAGTGTTAATATATTTGAATAATAAATATAGATGTAGATTGGAATACAAGCATAAAGAGTTAGAGGAGGAAATCAAGAGGAAAGAGAAGGCTCTAATTTTGAACCCATCTGATAAGAGGGTGAAGGAAGCAATTACTTTCTTAAGAGGTCGGTTTAATATGTTGATGGCAGATCAAGTGGCATCTAACTTAAGGTATGTTAAACACAATACTTTTTGTAATGCTAATAAGCCGGGTAGGTGGCTAGCTTATTTGTTAAGGAAAAAACAAAGGTCACGTAACATAGATAAGATAGAATACAAGGGAAAAGAGATGTTTCAGCAAAATTATATTAAAAAGGCTTTTGTTGAATTTTATTCTAAGTTATATGCTGGGGATAGAATTCAAGGTTTAGATATAGATAGATATTTACAAGAAGTGAATATCCCTGTACTTACAGAAGAGCAAAGGGAAGGGATGAATCAATTGATAAATGCTGAAGAAATTATTTTAGCAATTAAACAACTTAAAGTGGGTAAAGCACCAGGAACAGATGGTTTGACTGCCATTTATTATAAAAATTTACAGTTAGAAATGGTGGAACCTCTAAAAGAATTATTTAGAACAATTCAATCTGGAGGTCAAGTGCCTCCATTGTGGAAAACAGCTTTTATATTGTTGATTCCAAAGGAAGATCAAGATCTTATCCAAACCAAAAATTACAGACCAATATCTCTTTTAAATACTGATTATAAGATATTTGCTAAAATTTTAGCAAATAGATTAATGAAGGTTATGCAGCAAATGATTCATAGTGACCAAACAGGATTTATAAGTGGTAGACAAATGAAAAACAATGTGAGACATATTGTAGATTTATTGGAATTTTTGGAGAGAAATAACCAGGTCTTTGCAGTGCTGATCTTTTTGGATGCTGAAAAGGCCTTTGATCAATTGAATTGGCATTTTTTATTTAAAGTATTAGAGAAGATGGAGTTTGAGGATGAGTTTTTACAACCTATTAGAGCAATATATCAGAAGCAAACAGCTCAAATAATAGTTAATGGTAGTTTGACAGAACCATGTAATATTGAAAAGGGTACAAGACAGGGGTGCCCATTGTCACCTTTGTTGTTTGTTTTAACACTGGAAATATTATTGATTAAGATATGTGATTTAAATAAAATTAAGGGAATTAATATAAGAGATCAAGATTATAGATTGAGAGCATTTGCGGATGACTTGGTTATTACATTAAGTCAACCGACTCAGTCAGTTGTAGACCTGACGGAGATAATATTGTTATATGGCAAAGTTTCTGGATTTAAGATAAATATGCAAAAAAACTAAAATATTGCCTAAAAATATGACCACAGAACAATAGGTAGTCGTAGAAAAATTAACAGGATTTGAAATAGTTAAAAAGATTAAATATTTGGGGGTATATCTTTCAGGGAAAAGACCAAGAGTAAAATTTAAGATAATGCAAGATGTACGTGAAAGAGGTGGTCTTAAAATGCCCAATTTTAAACTATATTATGAGGCTGTGGCTTTATCATCAATTAGTGATTGGTTTAATCTAACACAAGGGAGGTTATTGAATATTGAGGGATCTGATTTATTATTTGGCTGGCATGCATATTTATTATATGATAAGAAGGCATATCTTTAAGACACATATATTAAGGTATGCCCTGTTGTGAGTCTGGAAAAAATATCGATATAAGCTAAATTATAAAATACCAATTTGGGCAATACCTAAACATGCAATAGAAAATATAAGTGTGGGATTTAAACATGATGTGACTACATATAAAGAAATTCTTAGAATGGAAAGGAATGTATGGCAATTAAAGCCATTTAATATTTTAAAAGAAGAAAGAATAGTGTGGACTTGGTTTCACTATGGGCAGTTACAAGCTAGATGGAAGGAAGATCAGAAAGTTGGTATTTCGATAACTGATGAAAATTTGGTTAAACAAATAAGAGATCAAAATCCAGCGCATATAAGGAGGATATATAATGCACTGATAGAAATAGACTCAGAAATGGAACTTGTTAAAGATTGCATGATAAAATGGGCCTAGAATTTTCAGGAGCCCATAACGATGGATATCTGGGAAAAGATATGGGTCAGAAATGTGAAATTTACACAGGCACAAAATTTAAGAGAGAATTTTTATAATATGTTTTATAGATGGCATTTAGATCCTAAAAAAATAGCATGTATGTATCCTAATTATCAGCCTAAATGTTGGAGGTGTGGTTGTAATGATGCAACCTATTATCATATATGGTGGACTTGTAAAAAAGTTAAAGCTTTTTGGATTAAAATTTGGTGGAATATGCAGAAGATATTTAAGAAAAAGATAAGGTTTTCTCCACAGTTATTTCTGTTGGGTATTATTACAGATTGTACTGTTATAGATACTAAATTGATGTTAAATTTAATTACGGCAGCAAGACTCTTGGTAGCGCAATATTGGAAGAAGGAGGAACTGCCTACTATAGAAGAGTGGACTTTGAAAGTTTCAAACCTGGTGGAAATGGCAAAGATTTCAGCATATTTGAAAGAACAATCACAACAGAGATATATTTTGGAATGGGGAAGATGGATTGATTATATTCAGAATAAATATGGGACTAGAAAGTTTCATTTAGTATATGAATAAGTATTAGTATTATGATGTATTATTAATTAGTTATTATTATTTAGTTATTTAGTTATGTTAAGAGGAGTTAAAGTGTGATAGAATTTAAAGTGTCTTTTTAGTTGGTTAGCATATTTTAGCTTAAGTTGCTTAAAGTTTATACCCTGTATTCAGCTCTGGGAAGTCGGGGGGGGGGGGTGGAGGGGGAGGGAGGGAAAGTGGGGGGGAGGGGGAGGGAGGGAGTTTATGTTTTTAAAATGTATTTTAAAACTTTTCAATAAAAAAAACAACTACAAGCTTCCCAGCTGTGTTAAAATGTTGAAGAGGATATTGTGTAGTGTAGTCCAATATATATTAGCACAGACATGTCAAACACAAGGCCCGGGGGCCGGATCTGGCCCGCGAAGTGGTTTCATGCAGCCCGTGAAGCCATCCTGGAAACAGTGAGGGAATGGCCCCCACTGCCTTGGCCCTGGCCCAGAGACCCTCCTTCTGCCAGAGACCCTCAGATCTGTCCCACTCCTGCCCAGGCTCCCATAGGCACCCTTAATGCGAACAATGTAGAGCTGGCCATGCCCACCCAGTAGGCCATACGCACTCTAGCCATGCCCACCCAGTAGGCCACGCCCACCCTGGCCACACCCACCCGGCCCCTTGAGGGCAACCGCAATGCTGATGCAGCCCTCAATGAAATTGAGTTTGACACCCCTGTATTAGAAGGTTGAATAGAAACGAAGTGCCATCCTATTCTTTGCCACAAGTCATTAGTACATTTCTTCCTCCTAGTTTTAACATTCTCCCCAAACATTTGATGGAGCAAATAGATTGAAATAGTTCAGAAGAAGCCTATATTCTGCACTAGAGCCAAGAACTAACCAGGGAATGCTCTGAGATCTTACCGATAATATTGATCCCATCATAGAAAGATGAATGGAGCCAATATCCCAGGCATTTCTAATGGGGCCTCAACCCATATTTATCTGCCATCAGGGGAAGCATACCAGAAGGCTCACCCTTTTGCAATGTGCAGAGAAAATCACACCTCCAATGCACAGCCAAGTTATTTTTCAAAAAGCTGCTATAATTCCCTCATATTGTTCAGAGGCATAAGGCAGTGCAACTAATGTGACTTCACAGCTGTTGCCAGGGGAAAGTAGGGCTGTTGCTTGCTACATCTGGGGATGACATCTTTAAAGAGGCACTTAATCTGCAGTGTGAAGGTATGTTAAGCCTCTTCACTTTTCTTTGCTTGCTCTCAAGTTAATGCAGCTCCTGGAGAGCAGTGTTAATTTCAAGTCAAATGGATGAGATGAAAGGACAATTAAGGACAAGTGATACTGGAAGGCATTGTGACACCACACAAAGGCAATATAGCTATAATCCTTTGTCCAATCTGGTAACAATTTGCAATGCTAAAGCAAAGAATGTTGCAATTCTTTGTTTTTTAAAAATGATATGGGGGGGAGATGATGTTATTTGTATGTATCTCTGAACATACATATTATTATGATTTTAAGCTACACACTTGCCTGGAAAAGTCAAGTGCAGATTGTTAATGAAGTTTTTTTGGTTAATACTAGGAGTTGTACTTGTTTTTTATTCAAAGACTCAAGATGCATTGAAATAAGGGCAAGTGTCAGGCATTGGAGAAATCAGGAGATTCAGGCAGTTCAAATAAATATAGATTTATTGCAAGCGTAAGCTCTCTACAAAAATCTGACCTACTAATGCTCAAGGCAAATGAGCAGGAATAAGAAGGCATTCAAGGTGGGCTGGACTTAGACCTCTTGTGGGTGCATTGGGACTTGTGACTTATGATGCTTTTGACCACTCCCTTGAGCTCAGCCTGGTAATCTCCTATAGCAAGTATATGACCTCTATTGTTTCTTTTCTCAATCGCTTTACTCTGTCATTCACATACCTATATACACTACTTAAAATCCAGGTAACTACACTATCTAAAAGATAAAAATTGGACTGTATAGCAGTATAGGGTTTTAAACTATGCACTATACACAGCTATACACACTATATATTTTCACTATATCTAGAGTTATGTTCCATACAACATTTAGAATCCTTTTTGGAATGGAAGAAAAATATTCCAAATTGGGTATTTAGCCACACTGACCCAGATGTTAATTACATTCAAACTTCAGCCAAGGGTCAAATGAAAGATGGCTAGCTCAAAAGCAAAAACAAAACCCTTTGGATTGCTGTTAAACCGATGGTTTTGTACTGAAAAATAAGCCTAAATTTTAATGGCTGTTTAAATTAGAAATCTTTATTGCTGAAAGAATAGATCTAGGGGATGACTAATATTTTTGGTCAAGATTGCAAGAGAAGCTATATTTCCATCTAGAACTGGGTGGAGAAGCAGTGGGCTACATAAACCTCTAGATCAGTGTTGGTCAATCATAGCAAATTTATGTTGACTGGAGAATTCTGGGAGTTGAAAAGTTGTGATGCTTTTCACTAAAGTCTCCTCAGACTGTGCTATCAAAATGTGTGGAATCATTCATTCTTTTGCAATAGAAATAAAGAGCAAAAGAGATGCAATGATCTCTGATAGGTTAATATACTTGTACTACTTAACTGGTCCAAACTTCTTTCTAATTTTTTCTTTTGTCCTTGACCTGTAAATGTCATCACTCTGTCATTTCATGTCATGTCTCTGAGTATTTTTTTTAAAAAATATGGCCCCTTCCACATGCAGATTTTGCACAATTCTAGATATATAATAAAGAGCGTTCTTGGGAGAAGTGAAAACTGATATTTCTCAAGTGCCATTTTGAAATCAGCATGCTGCTGACTTCTCTTGACAATGATAAGTATTATAAAGGATTTCCTTTTTCACTAAGCATAGTAATCAAATCCTTGACTCAAGTTTTGTTATATTTGGTGGGATCTGTAAATGGCTCCAATGACTTTTTGATTCGCTGTGTTGGCAAGATGAGCTTAGCTGAAGTGAAGGCAGGCTTATTCTATGTTTTATGAACAGCAAAAGTAATAAAAGTGGTTAACCTTAGTCCAAACCAGTCTTCGGATTGTTTAGGGCTAAATTAAGCTACCCCAGTCAGCTACATCATGTAGATAAGAGAGGAATAGCCATGGGCCACAAACAAAATCCTAAAGCTCTGCATTTATTCTAAAATGCATGCATTAAGACATGTTTTTTTAAATTCTCCCCCCCCTAAAATAATTTGTCAGTTTGCCCTTCACAAATCTAACCACCTAAAGTTGATATATGGGATTGGATTCAGATTAAGTTAATGAAGCTTAGTAAAAGTAAAATCAGTGAGACAGGGTATTCATATCTAACATTAACTGGATCCACCCCAGAATATTTATTATCTATCTATCTATCTATCTATCTATCTATCTATCTATCTATCTATCTATCTATCTATCCATTTATTTACCATCTATTTATCCTGCTCATTTTCCTCACAGACGGGGTAGTATACAATTTAATCAATACAATAAAACATTAAAACTGAATAATTTAAGATTTAAAAATGTAAAAAATATAAAACATTATAAAATTGCAAGAGATGGAGAGATCCAAGATGGGAAGACTGAGATTATTGGGGTCGAGCAGTAATATACTTGACAAGGAAAGCACCTGTCCTACATGGAGTCTGCAGTCAATGAATAGTAGACCAGGAAACTATTTTACTGTGGTTTTAATCATCAGGATCTTTGATCCTTACCTGGTCAAAGGCTTTGGGCATGGATTTTTCCAACCCTATCAGTAGATGTGGGAAGATGGAGCCAAGAACAATCCAGACAGAACAAACTACCACTGAGGTGCAGTACTTCTCTGCACTTCTAACTCACATGTGAAGATGTAAAAAGCCAGGTCAATGAGATGCTGGTAGTTCCCTGGTTTTCCACATAAGCAGATGCTGAACAATGATGGCCATGTTCTTATTCTGATCCTGGAAAACTCCTTTGAAAAGTCAGGAAGATGCTGAGAATCAGCAAATCTCTGCATATTCATCCTCTGCAATTCCCCATTGGAAATATCAGTGGAATTCAAGTCTAAGAAAAAAAGGTTTGTTTGTTGTTTTTTTAAAAAAAAGATCTAACTTCAGCAGAGAAAAATGATTCACTAATATTCTGACAATTTCCCCTCCTACAGAAGGCAATGCTTCCCTCAGGCTATTAAACTATTTAGCATTCTTCAAAAATGTTGGCCATCCAACATACGAAGCAGGAACCAGTTGAAAAATTTCAAGGGAGGCTCAATGCCAGCTTCCATGTGGTGCTTTCGACACATAAAAATGCTTTGTTTATGAGAGAAACAAACATTTGAGCAGGCATGGACAGGGGTTGGGAAAGTGTACCTTAAAGAATCAAAAGGCTTTTGTGTGCATGTGTGCGCGTGTGAGCTTGCTATGTACCATGCCAAGAGAAATCCTAAAAGCCAACACCCCCCCATCTGTTGGTGATAGCTAACTGTGCCTATGGATGGCTGCCACTTTAACAATCTATTTACGGGTTCTGGAGACAAATTATTTTCAATAATTACACATATTTTTAGAAAGAAAAGATCCCCAGGAGTCCTTCAGATGATAATACAGGAGACAGCGGTACCACACACAACAACAGCAAATCCCTCCCCAGAAGCTGCCCATTGATGTGAGGGTGAAGGGAAACAGCCCTCATCACAGCAGGTAGCGTGGGATCAAGCCTCTTTGCTCAGCAGCAAACATCTAGTTATCATCAGCTTCTCTGCCAGCTCTTCATAACCCATTTTTGTTGTGGCTGGCTTGCTCAGATATGCCCCTTTCCCATCTCTTCTTGTAAACTCTCCCTTCAGCCCAAACCAAAAATTTCTTGTGCATCAACTCTACTTTCAGAACACACACACACACACTGCTTGAGACTATTGACCTAGCGGAGAGAAAATATGCTGGGTTAGGTGGGCCACGGATCTGATGTACATTTCGCTTACACCTTTAAAATTATTTTCAGACAGTCATTTGAAGCCTCAGCACAGAGTTTGTACAGAGCCATCAAAGAGCCATGCAAGTTAAAATGATTGGAAAGAAAGTCAGAACTGAAGTACAATTTCTATAGAGATCCACTTTGCAAGTGCTCCATAGGAATCAAGTTCTCATCATGCCTCCATGCAAATATAAATTTTCATAGTCTTCCAGAACAACCCTAATTCTCTCAAAATATTCTTAGATTACTTTTCCTAGCAGTTGAAGCAGTTCAGAACAATTAAACAGAACGATTTTTTTTAAAAAAGAATTACCTGTACTGTAATTAAAAAAAGTATTTTTTTTAACTGAGACAATAGTAGAGTAGTACATGGAAGTAGAGTAATAGTGGCTCAAAATTAGTGCCAGTGAGAAGGATCTAGGTGTCCTAGTGGATCACAGCTTAAGCACAAGCCAGTAGTTGCTGCAGCTGCCAAAAAACCAATGCAGTCCTGGGCTGCATCAACAAAGAGAGCATCAAGATCATAGGAAGTGATAGAGCCTCTCTATACTAGGCTACACTAGGCTATACTAGGAATACTGCATCCAGTTCTGATCACTATGATACAAAAAAGTTGCTGAAGCCCTAGAAAGAGTGATGAGAATAGAGCAGAGAAGAGCAACAAAGATGATATGGGGGTCTGCAGGCTAAATTGTATGATGAATGGCTAAAGAAATTAGGTATGTTTAGCCTAATGAAAAAAAAGATTAGGGGTGACATGAGAGCCATCTTCCAATACTTGAAGGGCATCACAGGGAAGAGGGGGTCAATTTATTCTCCATAGCACCTGAGAGCAGCAATGGGGGGAAGCTCATCAAAAGGATGACCTGGAACAAAGGATGAATTTTCTGACAATGAGAACTATTAATCAATGAAACAGTTCACCTCCTTGAGTTGTGAGTGCTCCATTGTTGGAGATTTTCAAGAAAAATGAATTGGGCAAACATTTGTCTGGGGTGGTATAAGGTCTCCTGCCTTGGATAAGGGGTTAGATTAGAAAACTTCCATGATCCCTTCCAGTCCTAAGTTTCTATTAGATCTTGAACTGATGTGCCTGAGTGTCAGCTAGAGTTTCAGTCTTTATTCCCTGGTCTTAGCTCTAGAAAAAGAATGAACACCTGAGAGACCAATCAAGATGCCTCTTGAACCAATAGGCCATGATAGATCATGTGATCTCTCTTGATCGCTATAAAAAAACTCTGTCTTGTTTCCAAGAAAAAAGAGAAGTGTGTTGTTCATTATAGATTACTTTTCCTTGCTGCAACCACTAATTATAGTTTGAATTGATGGATTAAGGTCGTTGTCCTCATGAATTCAATCTTCAGATGATTAATCTACTATTTCAGCTAGTTAAAACTTGTAGTTGCATGCTTAGAGCCAAATGGTTGCATTTTGTGTAGCTGATATTTTGCCTTCTTTTGTCTCTTTTTCAAGATGCAGTAACTGGAGATCAGAACTGGGTTTCATAATAGACAGGATTTTTTTTTCTCCAGACTACCATTCCAAGCTGTTACTTTTTTCCAGCTGGAAATCACAGCTTTGGGATTGAGTCAGATCTGCCCTTTGTACCTTGATCTCTATGCCTAATTTTTAATTTGGCAACTGCTTAATAGCATATACTTCTGTTTACTTATAATATTTTAGTGTCAGTCACAGAACATATATTTGCTCTGTATTTGATGGACAGTTTTTGCAGCAACAATATTCATTTTCTAATTTTGATCTCTTCCAGACGGTGCAAACTTCAGCCACTTAATTCTTGCTCCCTTTGTCAAAGTTAGCAGTTTGAAATTTCTCATGGTCCCTTCCAAGGCTGCACATAATTTCCTACTTGTCTCCTTTATTCCTTGTGGCAAAAGTTTTAAGATCACAAACCTTTTGCCTATGTTATCAACTTTCTAAGTTTTAACTTTAGGCAGTTCGCCTCGTATTTCAAGAGAACTTCTCAATGCCCTAATATCTTGGATTGTAAAGAATCCAACAAAATAAAGATGAGATAAATATGGAAACACATTTTAGCAGTTGGATTACTCTGTTCAATGCAGTCTTAATTATGAGAGAATAATTTATGCAAAAAATGCAAGGGGTATTGATCTGTTAATTGATTATATCACTTTTGTAGAACATATAAACAAGAATGGGAAAGTTGTTTAATTTGCATTTGCAATAATTTAACTATCACACGAACCACAAATAATAAATACATTTATAAATAATAAATATTAATTGGGCTGATGTGCCACCCCAACTGATATTTGATTAAGGACTTGAAACCTTGAAATGATGACTGGTGATGAGTGGCAGATAGTTTAAAATCTGCACTTCTCCAGTTTAAAATACAAGTTTTCCTTTCCTTTCCTTTTTGTTTTAGAAAAGCAATCAAAGTAAAAAAAATATTAAGGGAAATTCACCACAGACACATATACTGTATTCATAAAAATAATATGTAAAAAGCATTGTACTAAGGAAAATTGTGGAAACTATTAGGCAAAAGTGCCTGGAAATTTTTTGTTAAAATGGAAAGGATATTCACAAAAGTGAGCAACTAAATTAAAATTTACAAGTCTATCCAACTTGACTGTGAAAATTATTTTAAAGAAATAATCGAAGAATGATGGTTCTTTCTTCTAATTGTTGCTGGGGAAGGAAATTCTTTTATCAGGGGTATGTGTGTGTGTGTGTGTATTTGGTACATATATTTCGACATCCATTATTATTTGTGCTGCATTTCCAGTGTGGCTGACATGTTTTTAGCTTGCTTCTGCCCAACAGGATCTTTTACACTGGAAAAATAAGGAAGCAGAAAAATAAAAATAAATGTGACTAAGATTGGAGGATGAATGTGACAAAAACATTTTTTTTAAAAAATGACCAGTTGACTGTTTCACTGTGGAATCAGATGGCCTGTCTAGTAGTGACTGCATCTGGTAAAGATGGTGGTTTCAATCATTCTGTTGCTGAGAAGGTGCTGAATAACTTCCCACAAAGAAAATGTTAAAAATGGGAATTTAGTAACAAGGATTTAATGCTTCTTCTTGAACCTCTGAGTGCCACCTCTTCTTCATTATTCTGAAGCATGATGTAGGCTTAACCTCTAGTTTGTCTTTTGAAATATTTCTCTACAAACATCAGGATCAAAACTTGGGGGATGTGGAAAAATCCCATACTTAAGCCTTCTATCAATTACTTATTGACTGGTGTGCACACAAAGGGCAAAAACATTATATAACTATCATGGACAGATTGCATTAATAAATACATAAAAGACAGTTTGACTAAATTTACCATAGAGATATGATTGCAGGAATGAAAATGGTCTTATCTCTGAAATTTGCAGGATCATAAGAAGGCTGTTTCTTTCTGCCCAGAAGTGAAAACTAATCCTGATATTCTTTTTTTCCTATCTCTTCTAGCAAGCATCCTTCAGTCTAGGTTCTATAGCAGGGGTCTTCAAACTTGGCCCTTTTATGATTTGTGGACTTCAACTCCCCGAATTCCTCAGCCAGAGTGCCACAAGTCATAAAAAAGCCAGGTTTGAAGACCTCTGTTCTACAGTAACATTTAAAACCTTATTTTGATTAAATTGAGCAAAAGAAAAAAGAGTACATCATATGTTTTATGAGAACATTAACACATGGTGGTCTCCATCTGCAAAAATTATTGCTCTTTGTGTTTCTTTTTCAAGGGAGGACATTTTAGTTTACAGATAATCCAAGAACATCATTCATGCTTTTAATGATTGCAAAATACTAGTATTTTGCTACTTTCTAGTCATAGCATGGCAAGCCACCCCTTCCTAGCATGGCTTAATCATAATCATAATAGTAAAGTTGGAAGGGACATTGGAGGACATCTAGTCCAACCCCATGCTCAGGCAGGAAACCCTATACAATTTCAGACAAATGGCTGTCCAATCTCTTCTTACAAACTTCCAGTGTTGGAGTATCCACAGCTTCTGGAGGCAGGTTGTTCCACTCGTTAATTGTTCTAACTGTCAAGAAGTTTCTCCTTAGTTCTAGGTTGCTTCTCTCATTGATTAGTTTCCATCTGTTGCTTCTTGTCCTGCCTTCGGGCGCTTTGGAGAATAGCTTGACTCCCTCTTCTTTGTGGCAGCCCCTGAGATATTGGAACATTGCTATTATGTCACCCCTAGTCCTTCTCTTCATTAAACTAGACATACCCAATTCCAGCAGCTGTTCCTTATATGTTTTAGCCTCCAGACCTCTAATCATCTTTGTTGCTCTTCTATGTACTCTTTCCAACATCTTTTTTACATCATGGTGACCAAAACTGGATGCAGTATTCCAAGTGTAGCCTTACCAAGGCATTGTAAAGTGGTATTAATACTTCACGTGATCTTGATTCTATCCCTCTGTTAATGCATCCTAGCATTGTGTTGGCTTTTTTGGCAGCTGCAGCACACTGCTGGCTCATATTGTTCACTAGGATTCCGAGATCCCTCTCACAGTTACTACTATTGAACAAGGTACCCCCTATACTATAACTGTACATTTTGTTTTTCTTGCCTAAATGTAGAACCTTACTTTTTTCACCATTGAATATCACTTTGTTAGATAGCGCCCAGTGTTCAAGTCTGTCCAGATCCTCCTGTATCTTAAACCTGTCTTCTGCAGTGTTGGCTATTCCTGCCATCTTGGTGTCCTCTGCAAATTTGATGAGTTCCCCATCTATCCCCTTGTCCAAATCGTTGATGAAGATGTTGAAGAGCACTGGGCCCAGAACAGAGCCCTGGGGCACCCCACTACACACTTCTCTCCATGTAGATGCAGTTCCATTGAGGACCACACACTGAATACGGCCAGTCAGCCAGCTACGAATCCATCTGGTGGTGATGCTGTCTAACCCACATTTCTCTCTCTCATCAAATAGTAGTTTGTGATCTACTTTATCAATTGCCTTACTAAAGTCCAAGTAAATTATTCCTCTGATCCACTAATTTTGTCACTTGGTCAAAGAATGCAATAAGATTTGTCTGGCATGATCTGTTTTTGACAAACCCATGTTGGCTTTTAGTAATGATTTTGTTCGCCTCTAGGTGCTCGCTGATTCGTTGTTTGATTATCTTTTTCAGAATCTTGCCAGGTATTGAGGTCAGGCTGATAGGTTTGTAATTTCCTGGATACATTTTTCCCCTTTTTTGAAGATGGGAACTACATCAGCTCTTTTCCAGTCCTCTGGTAGTTCCCCAGTGCTCCAGGATCTTAGAAAAATATAGTTCAGTGGTTCTGAGATCACATCTGCCAGTTCCTTGAGAACCTTGGGGTATAATCCATCTGGTCTTTGAACTCGTCTAGGCTGGACAGGTGCTCACTTACCATTTTTTTGCCTATCTTAACTTGTGTTTCTATTCTGCTTTTTATGGCACTATTTTTGATAGGTTGGTCTGTTTTTTCCCTTTGTGTAAAGACAGATGCAAAAAACAAGTTAAATAGTTCTGCTTTCTCCCTGTTGCTTGTCACCTTCTTGCCACTTTCACCCACTAATGGACCAATCATTTCCTTCTCTTTTTTGTTTTTTACATGTTGAAAGAAGCTTTTTTGTTATTTCTGACTTTAGTCACAAGCTTTAGTTCATTTTGAGCCTTAGCTTTCCTTACTTCGTCTTTGCAGGCTCAGGCTATTTGCTGATATTCTGACTTAGATATGTGCCTCTCTTTCCACTTTCTATACTTGTCCTTTTTATCTTTCAATTTATCAGAGAGTTCTTTATGCAGCCATGCTGGTTTCTTTTGAGAGCTGTTATTTTTCCTCTTTGTTGGTATTGTGCTAGACTGGCTTTTATTATCTCACTTTTCAAAATTTCCCAAGCTTCTTGAGTTGTTTTCCCCTTGAGGATTCTCATCCATGGAATCCTTCCCAAGCTTTCTCTAAGTTTATTTAAATTAGCTCTCTTAAAGTCCACGACTCTAGTTTGACTGTATTCTATTGCTTGTGCTTCCATAATGTTGAATTCCAATATTGCATGATAATTTCCTCCCAAGGTTCCTGTGGCTTCAAAACCTTTTATCATTTCAACTCTGTTAGTGAGAATTAGATACAAAATGGCTAATCCCCTAGTTCCTTTCTCTACTTTTTGGGAGACAAAGTTGTCTGCTAGGTTTGTCAGGAATCTGTTTGATCTTCCACTTGGTGCAGAGTTTGTCTCCCAGTTGATGTCAGGGTAGTTAAAGTCCCCCATTACTATTGTGATGTGCTTCCTACATACCTTAGTTAGCTGTATAGCAAAAGTTCATCTATTTCCTCTGTTTGGTTGGGTGGCTTATAGTATACACCTATGGTAATGTAATTTTTCTCCCTTTTATATTGACCCAAATGCATTCAGGTTTACAGTTTTCATCATTGTTGTGCTCTATTTCTGTAGCGATGTAGTTATTTCTTATATAGTGAGCAACTCCACCTCCTCTTTTATTTGGTCTGTTTCTTTTGAATAATTTAAATCCCTCTAACTGTGTGTTCCATTTGTGGGTTTCATCCCACCATGTTTCCGCAATGACAACAATATCATATCTGCCCTTATTAACCTAAATTTCTGGTTCACTCTGTTTATTGCTCATACTCTGTGCATTGGTGTATAGACATTTGAGTCCTTTATGACTGACCCTGTGTTTACTTTCTACATGACCTGTGTGGTGCCTGAGTTCCCCTATTATCTTACCACCTATTTGGTTAGTGCACTTTGTGTGGCACTCGCTATTAGAAGCTTGATTTTGCTTGACAGCAAGGTTGATATTCTTGTCCACACACACATCTATGTTACATGCACTGATAGCCCTATAGTTTTTAGATTGCTTGTTTAACAAAGATGTCATCTTGATTCGTAGTTGAGCAATTACCATGTCCCAATCTGCAATATCTGAAGTAGGCAGATCATATTTCTAGGATATCATCAAATAATTGTTTTTTAAAATAGCTCCTGAAGAATCTTATGAGGACTTTACTTTTTAAGCAAGATATTCCTAATACTTGTCTCAACTTATGTTTTAATTTTATCTAGATTGTTGAGATCTATATTTGTCACAATTTTATTTCCATTTTCTTCAAACTTTTTCTTTTTTTTCAAACTACCATTTAATATTTTCTTAAATAGGGAAATCAAACTAAGTGCTTCATAACAATATTCAACTTTTGTTGAGACATATCTGAGTTCAAATAATACTGTGTTTAAAAATTTTTCTCCAACTGTATAGAGCTTCTAATTATACCTATAAGGTGTTATTTTTTAACATTTATTTAAGGAACTTGGTATTACGTTACTTTGCATGTATGCAGCATTATCTGTGCATCTGAGTACAAACTGGATAAGAGCCAGCAGAAGTATTCTAAGACATTTTGCCTACTTTTTAGTATGCCATAATATTATGAGACAAGTTAATCCCTATTTCACTTTTTTTTCCTCAGTGTTTGCACTTGATACTGAAGAATCATCAAGAAAAAAGTGCCTTGTTTTTCCTACATAATACAGGAATATCATTTGGAAAATAGCTACCTTGTAAGAAAGTTCAAACTTTTTCAAACCTAAATTTTACAGTCAATTGTTCTATTTCACAAGCTTGTAGAGTTTCCTATCAATCACAGTGAAACTAGTTAAACAATTACTATACAATGTAACACCTACCAGGAGTGGAACACAATTCTCTCTCTCTCTCTCTCTCTCTCTCTCTCTCTCTCTCTCTCTCTCTCTCTCTCTCTCTCTCTCTCTCTCTCTCTCTCTCTCTCTCTCTCTCTCTCTCTCTCCCTCCCTCCCTCCCTCCCTCCCTCCCTCTTTCTCTTTCTCTCTGTGTGTGTGAGAGAGGGAGGGAGGGAGGGAGGGGAAGGCTTTGAATCCCAGCCACACATCAAATGCAAATATGGGCCAAAGGACAAGGTCTATTAAAAATGATAATGTAGATGTAGTTTATGAATTACAAATTGGAGAATTTGGCTTTCATAAAATAAATCTAGTTCATATCATTTGGAAATGTGCCCATGGCATTTGCCTTGCAACTACTAAGATTGGTATCTTGGCCATTTCAGTTACATACCACCCTGAAACGATATTGTTATCATTGCAAAAACAAACAATTTAGTTTGGACTAATGTGTTAAAAAAAGAAGGAGCATGATGGTCAATGGCTAGTACCCCCACTGTAGTAATAAAATGTCTAGACAGCAATTAACATCCATTTCCCCCAAGAATGCATCTGTGTCATCAGCAAATCTTTACTACTGTGCACAGAACTAATCTAAATACGTTTAATCATTAATCAATTTCCAAATTCTGAGCAAGAGTCACTTCTCATGAATTTTACCTTCAAATAAAACAAAACCCGTAGGTATTTTATGAGAAAAGGCAAAGCTAGGAATCGTCAGCGAGGGTATCCCTTTAGTACAGTAGGTACCTTAGAAGACACAGTTAGAAGATCTTGGTCCCAGTGCATGCTCAAGTACACTTCTAAAGGCCTTCTGCTTTTTTTTGTTCTGGTCTAAACATAATATTCTTATGGTGCAAGCACCTTACAGAGATACAGGAATGATAGCATTTGCATGCTCTTGGTTTTCAAGGACAACCAACATTTACATATCTGAGCAACTATTCTTGCTGTTTATTTTTAGTTGCTTAATTCCTACTCTTCCCATTCAGGAATATCTTGTGATTGGTTTACATAGAAGTAAATTTTGTCAATTCAAAATTAGGAAATCATCCAAATAAAAACCATGACTAGATCCTGGTAAATTAGAACCTAAGGCTGTTATAAAAATCAATCTTACTCTTTTATTCATTTCCTGAAAGCAAAGACAGATGTAGTTACTCTAGAAAGACTACTTTATAGTAGGGGTGCTGTTACTGAAAAGACAGTGGGAGCAGATGTTCTTTTAAATGCCTTGAATGTAAACTATTTAGGACTTCAGATGATATTTCTATTCTTCCGCTATTTCTGGATTATTTTGGTCCAAACCATAGTGTCAGTTGTGTGAATATTATGCCTTATAAATCCTTTTTATGCCATTTATCAATTCATCCCTGTCTTAATCAATGGGACTTTCATCAGCTTAGTAATGAAGAACATAAAGCAAGAATTATTTCTGATCAAACATCCATAAGAACTACGACAACACTATAGAATAATAAAAACACAATAACCAAAGAGGCATTCCTGGGAGTTTCACGCTTAGCATAAGCTCTCTGAAATAGTTCAGCTTGAACTATTGGCAGCATCTTTGGTGACAAATAAATAAGGCATAAGCTTTCATTTCACCAGATACATAGAATGGGGTAGGATTTAAATTGGAATGAGATGGGGGAAGAGCATCCGAAGGCATTGCTAGTTCTATGTGGGTATTTGTTGAGGCTTGTGATGGTGTTGCTGGTGTGGTTGCAGAGGCAAATAGACATTCAGATTTGTTGCTGGGTCTAGTTCCCATATTAGCATCATTGTCCTATTCTTTCTTTTTGCTTATGAGAATCTGCTTCAGGTTAGGCAGCTATCTATATGCAAGTATAAGCCTGCCAGTGTGATAGATGCAATGACTTTCCAGCAATGCCCCTTTGGATGTTACTTAGGAGAAATGGACAAACTTTTTCCAAAATAATTAACGGACACAAGTTTGACATGAAGGCTCAAAACAAAGACAAAGTAATATTAAAGCATTTCATTGCCCTAGGACACTCTATAGCAGATCTACGATGACTGCTTAAGAAAAGCAGGCTTTAATAGCACCGCTGAGCAGAGTGAAAAATGGTCAAAGTCATATACATTAAAAGGTTTCAGGCAACCTGGCAAGATCTCAACAAACATAATTGTTTTTTTCGCCACACACCACAATTGTAAATGTATTTGTAATCAGGTTCACATGTACGTGGCATCTGCACAATCAACCTACAGTATCTTCTCCTTTTTCCCATCTTTCCCCCTGCTTCATCTTCACTTAAATCCCACATCAGCCTAGCCACTCTGTACATCTAAAGAAGTGAATCAGAACTGTTGAAAACTTTGCCTTCTAATTACTATTTAATTTATTGTGATATTTTATGATTATTTTTATTACATATTTTAGCACAAAGCTCAACACTGTTCAAAAGCCCATAAATAAAATCCATATAATCCACTATCGTCCAAGCTTTTTCCCCCCTTCTGGCTTGCTGTACTTTGTATTATATGTATTTCTGATCCCTGGCATTCGGTACCATTCATTTTCTTCAAAATGAGGTGGAGGTTGCAGATAAAAGCCACAGCATCCAGGCGCAGACAAGATGGAGCCTGTCAGATCTGGAAGTCAGCAGCAAAGTTATAATTACAACAGAGTGGTATGAAGTGAGCTTTTTTTTTTTTACAACTATAGATTTAATTGTCATCAGCTGTAAGGCAAGATGAGGACTGAAGAGAAGGCAGCAGAGAGCGATGGGTCAAAATGACTCTTAACAGCGATGCTGAAGGTTGTGAGTAATTCTTATAAACCTAAACCACCAGCAGAATGGAGACACCTCTCTCTTTGTCTTGTTTTGAGAAAGACTTCCTATGGCAATGTGTTCTTTAAAAAGAAAAAAAGTGAGATAACTTAAAAATGATTACTATGAAACATTTTGAGGTCCAACACCCTGATTTCTATGTCAGTGTGATAAGTGTTTAAAATAATTGGGTAATTCCTTTTTTCCAAGTTCCCCCACGTACATGAAACTCAGTCTTTGAGCCAACAATTATTTTTCCACCAATCTACCACACAAAGTTATTTTGAACATTATGTTGGAAGGAGAGTATTCTGGAAATTCCTTAAACTCCTAGAAGGAAGTTGGCTGTTAGAGTAACAGAGGAATAATTAGATCCACCTAAATATTATGACTATATCTTGACATGATTTTCTCTAGTACAGGGGTGTCAAACTGCCAGCCTGTAGGCCGGTTGCATCATATGGAAGCCGTACGTACCCCAGCTCTGGCAATGCAAAAAAAGTCACGATACATTGCAACACCTCACATGATGTGGTGAGTTGGACACCCATGCTCTAGTAGAAAATTCTGTGCATGCATGAGGGCAGGGAAGGTAATTTGCAGAAATGAACAATGGAGTTCTGTGCAGCCTGGCTAGGAAGCAGAAATATTGGTACAAAACTTGTCCATTTCAGAATTTCTAGTTATGTGACCAAGTAACAGAACTTTAAGTAAACAGCTAATAATCTGACCATTTTGGAGAATAAAATCATTTATCTCATCATCCACAATGCTTACATTTTACAGGATTCAATCTGGATTGGTCACTGGGTCCAGAGGTTTAGTCTTCTGAGTTTTTGGACTCATGCTGCAGCCCATCCTCAGGGAATTTCTCTCTCACCAGAATGTGTCACAGAGAGAAGGTCCCTGAGAATGGGCTCCAGCACAAGTTCAAAAGCTCAGAACACAAAAACCTCTGGTCCTGGTGACCGACCCAGATTGGATCCTGCAACATTATCCAGGGCACATATATTTGCCTTCATTCATGATTTAAGTTTTATTTATATACTGTAGTGGTTTTCTATAAGAAAGGCTGGTATAGTTGCTGTTGAATTGTATATTAGGAGAGGCTATTATTCACCCAATCTCTTTGTCTCTTCCTTCTAACTATCATACTTCAAAAGAGTTTGAATTTTTCAAATGATGTTTGGAATTACCGTCTTCTTGACAGTGATCTTGATGTACTACTTTCTTGTAACATCATTACATTTCAGGAAACGGCATCACTTTTATTTTATTAGCATAGATTTTCTTTGTTTTCTAAGACAGTGGCCCCCAACTTTTGGGGCACCAGGGATTGATTCTGTGGAGAGAGGTTTTTCCATGGACCAGTGGGGATGTGGTTTCGTGTGCTGCCTGCATCCTGTGGATGGAGCCTTGCTTGTTTGCATGACCCAGTTTCTGGCATACTACGGACCAGTGCCAGTCCGCAGACTGGGGGTTGGGAATCCCTGCTAAGATTTGCAGTCTTAATTGCATTTATGTTTGGTGTGCTAAATCCCATTGAATTCAACAGAAAAGGTAACACTGCAACATGGATGGAACTGATGGGCATTGGTAGAACATAAACTTTGGTCATTATGGACAACGTTTATATTTGGCCAATGAAGTAGCAGGTAACCTTTATAGTCTCAACTCCATAATGAAATAACAAGATATCTTGGTAGTGGAAATGCTGGAACTTTTGATGAAGATGAAGGGAAAAGATAGAAAGAGGGGGATTGATCACAGCTTATAGCAGTATTTCCATCTCTTTTGAGACATTCCTCCAGAAATTACCCTGGAAAGTGGTTCAGGACTCTGAAATCTGTGACTCTTAGTGCATATTATATAACAGCGCATTACCAAGGTGTCAGTGAAGAGTATGTTGTCTGATACCTTAAGATACTGAGTAGGGTCATGCCAACGGTAGCAGAAAATTATTGACAAAACCTGGCTAGTTGTGGCAGAACCAGTTCCCAAAGCAGTATTTGAACTGAAAGCGTGTTTATGAAGTCGGTTAACATCATTACACCCCACCGGGATGAGGTATTGGTAAAACAAATTATTTTGGATAGTTAATCTCTCAAACAGAACATCTTGGAGCTAGTGCCATCTAGCTGACTATTGCTGCACATAGAAATGATGATGGCAGGAACCTCACCAAGTGGCAAATCAAGGGTTAATTTGCCTTTAGTTTTAACAAAAAGGAAAAAAAAGGAAAAAAGGGGAGGGGTCACACAGAATGCAAACCTACTCAGAACCCTGCATAGCTATTGCCTAGCAACCAAAAGAAGTCAAGGAATTTTCTGAACTTTTTGTATGAAGGAGCATGTAATAAGGAGCATCTTGGCATCTTATATGCTTGTATCTCAGTTGTGATCTGGATCAATTTCTATGGAGAGCTCAGTTTGAAAACTACTTTGCTTTGATGTGTTGAGTCTATTTGACTTTTAAAACTAATGCAGTCTGCCAGTTCTCAACTCTTTGGATTCAGTCTGCATTTTTGGAAAAACTCTGCTAATACTGCACCTTACTCTTTTATCTACTTAAGTTTAACTTAATTTGGAATATGCATAACTTCATTTTTGTATCACAATTTTGGCCTTTGAAATAATAATTTTTACCCCTCTGTCATAAATCCACAGTGAACCTTTAGCACTGTTTGTTACTCTCGTATATTCCATTGATAGGAGAACAGAGAAAGGTGATTTCCTTACATTTGCTACCTGCAAGGTATGTCGAAGGAGAACTGCTAGGTGACTACCATACTCCATGGGTCATTCCATAGGCTTTAGGCAGGGACGCCTTACTTTTCTTGAAGTGAGATTCACAATTGGACTTGGAAACAATGACCACATTCCCAAAATAATCAGGATCAAGATTTAAAAACTTGATTTAGTTTAATATCATTTTAATCTAATATTTGACTAGAATTCATATGACTGTTGATGCGATAGGTTTAAATAACTCCCCTCTCAAAGGCAATATTTGGAGGGGCTTTGTGTAGCTGATTCTAGTTTATTTATTTCTAGCAAAAGGCAAACACTTCTGCTGAAAAACCTAACCCAGGGACAACCCAGTAAATGGAGAAGTCAGACCATGTGGCCAAAACAGGGATAACTGAGCAAGCCACTACCATATTTTCCGGCGTATAAGACGACTGGGCATATAAGACGACCCCCTACATTTCCTGTTAAATTATAGGGTTTGGGCTATACTCACCGTATAAGACTACCCCTCTTCCAATGCACACCAAATAAAAATTTAAAAACATCAGATTTGATTTTAATATGGTAATTTTAATTCAAATGCTTATGACATGCAGGTACTTAGTAGGAAAACTGTCACTTATAAACATAAGGCTGTTTGTCATCAAACATGTAAACATAAAACAGTGCAAGTGGATTAAACCTAATAACAACAACAACAACAACAACAACAACAACAACAACAACAACAATAATAATAATAATAATAATAATAATAATAATAATAATAATAATAAGTTGGAAGGGACCTTGGAGGTCATCTAGTCCAACCCCCTGCTAAGGCAGGAAACCCTATACCATTTCAGGCAAATGGCTGTCCAGTCTCTTCTTAAAAACTTCTAGTGTTGGAGCATTCACCACTTCTGGAGGCAGGTTTTTCCACTGGTTAATTGTTCTAACTGTCAGGAAGTTTCTCCTTAGTTCTAGGTTGCTTCTCTCCTTGACTAGTTTCCATCCATTGCTTCTTGTCCTGCTTTCAGGTGCTTTGGAGAATAGCTTGGCTCCCTCTTCTTTGTGGCAGCCCCTGAGATATTGGATCACTGCTATCATGTCACCCCTCACCCTTCTCTTCGTTAAACTACACATACCCAATTCCAGCAACCGTTCCCTATTTTCCTAATTCACCTTTTCACTTTTCCTAATTCACTCTAAAGCTTTCCCTGTGCAGAGCCTTAAGTAACACCAGCTGCCTGCAATTAGTGCAGGTTCGCATCCCACCAGGCTCAAGGTTGACTCAGCCTTCCATTCTTCTGAGGTAGGTAAAATGAGGACCCAGATTGTTCGGAGCAATAAGCTGACTTTGTAATAATGCCGCTTGTGGGGGGGGGTGAAAGCTCTAATAAGCAGGCATATACATAGAATGAAGGCTATTGCTAAGCACATTGATTTGTGCTTTAAATTGTAAGCCGCCTTCGGAGAAGGGCGGGATATAAATGGGATTTTTTTAAAAAAAGACCAAATGGGAGATCCGCTCCAGGTTTTCCAGCCAGCCCGCCTAGTTCCTGAGTCAAATGTGTCCTTAGAGCTAAGCAGCTGCTCTGGCTGCGGCATTCCCCACCTGCCTTTCAAGTTGGGATAGACTACAGCTGCTCTTCAACTTTAGAAGGAAAGACGCCCAGACCCCAGCCTGTAAAAAATCACAGACTGCAGCTTTTACTCCAATTGGTCCCACTTTCCCTGCGCAGACTAAATGGGAGATCCGCTCCAGGTTTTCCAGCCAGCCCTGTCCCTAAAGTTTCAGCACCCGGTGTATAAGATGACCCCTGACTTTTGAGAAGATTTTCATGGGTTAAAAAGTCATCTTATACGCCAGAAAATACGGTACTTAAATTTTAAAAAATAACCTAGAACAAAGCATGATTAGACACTTACCAGGGGTGTCTGGGGAATTCTGGGAGTTGATGTCCACAGGTCTTAAAGTGGCCAAAGTTAGAAAGTTAGTTTTCAGCATTTTTTTGAAACTTTTACCCTTTAAGAAAATGTTTTTCTGGACTGAAAAGAGATTTTTTTTTTAAAAAAAGGAAAGTTCTGTTTCTAAGGCTTAACCACAACAGGAAGTCCTTTACAATATTTCCCACCCAGAGGTAATCAAGGGCCATCTGGATTGGAGGGAAAGAAATACAAATCTCCAAAGTATTTCACTGCATACACCACAATGTGGCATATTACAATGAGATTTCATAGTTTTTTTTATGATATTGAAAGACATTGAATAGTAAGGTGCTGACTGTCTTGGAGTGATGAATATGACCGATCTTGCTGTGTGATGATGTTGTTGAACTACAACTCCCAGTACCTCTTACCATTGGCCATGCTGGCTTGGGTTACTCAAAATTGTGGTTCACAACTTTTGGAGAATCACAAGTTCTTACTTTTACTCCCCCTGTCAAGGAAGAGAACTTGCTCAATCAGGAAAGTTTCCCAAATCTCTCAGAATCTAGTAGATTCCTATGTTAGTTTGTTTTCAAACTTGTCTTGCCTCATAGTGAAATCAGTTCACTAGGAAATGCTGTTGTGTGTAAACCTTGTCTGTATACAAAAAAGGATGATCTGTATATATATTTATGTCAATGCATGTGTTGTGCATGAATGAAATGTATGTATCATATGTTCTATCCCATACTATCAACATAGGATGACTACTGAATCATAATTCAAGCCCAATACTTTGATGAGAAAAGTGAAACAATTTCTCAAAGAAATGGATAAGCTTGTGTGTGGGAGGGGGGTTGCTTTTCTTTTTGAGTTAGCCCAAGCAAAAGGTTCACATCTTGAAAAGTTTGTTTTACAACCCAGCCATTTGTTCTCGGTGATCTGGCAAATGAAAGGCACCGATAATTTTTTTCTCACCAGGCAGGTTGTTGCTACTGATAACCAGCTTGTGGTTGGTCGGATTGGATGCCCCCTGCTAAGTTACCATTTGGTAAATCACTGCATTCACCCACCTGTATGCGCCCAGATGATCAAACAGGACATAAGAATGAGCCTGACTACAGGATTTCTGAAGAATTATATGGGATATTTATGATCCATCCAGTTTCGCAGAAGTGGGAGAAAAGTTCTGAAGTAGCATTAATAAAAGTAATGTGGTGGCAGAGACACGAAGAAAGAAAACATTAAACAGTTATTTAGGCTTTTTTTTTCCTAAAGAGGCCTGTCCATGTAGGCCACCCATGAACGATTTGCCTATTGTGCAGACAGCTGGCCCTGCAAAAAAAAAAAAAAAAGCAAAAAAAACCACACACACAAACCCCCCACCCACCCCCAGTTCTGGCTTCTGCTTATATTTATTAAATCTGCAGGAAGGATCCATCCATCACAACAATGGGCTTAAAGTGTTTGCTGGGTGATGGGAGATTCCCATAAGCAATCTTTGAAGTGTCTTTTACAGAAGGTAAACATCTGAAGAGCATAAAATAAGCTGCTCTTCTTTCCAGTGAGTAACCTTGTCAAAGAGCCTCGAAGGGAGCGCATGGGGGAGGGGCCAGCCTTGTTCTGAAAAGGAAAAGCAATAAAGGATGCCTTATGACAGCAATTTGCACATTTACTGCTCTTTGATATGTTAAGTAGATTTTGTAAAATGGAACCTTTTGTCTTTCTGAGGTCCTTGGGCAGCGACCACTCAGAACAAAGTCTTGTGGGTCAGTAATGCATCTTCTAATTAGTAACTTAACTTTGGGTAGCCTCAGTAAATCAGCCGCATTTTCATTACAGCAGGATACGCACAAACCGCTGCACGCACAGAAGGGAAAAAAATCCTCATAACGTGGGGGTCATTATTTACCGTATGCCCAGAGTCAAGTGAATTGGATTGAATAAAAGGGGATCAATAGGTTATGGGCCCCTTTCAGTGCCCTCTACAAGGTCTTTAAGAAGCTTTGATTGTCAAAAACCAAACCAAACCAAAATCTTTTCCATTCTGAAAATTAGTGAGGCAGAAAAACTCTGCAGATTTCTAGTTTCTTTCTTCTCTACTTCCAGAGCAAATGTGGGTCACTTTCTTCCGGCACACATCAAGAGAGGAAAAGGGCAAATGTAATCCTATGGATGCCTACTAAGAATTCACTTTCCTTGCATCCAGTGTTTTTTTTTTCTCCAATCCAGTCCTGAGTACAGGATTTCAAACATACAAACATGCACAAGGTACTATTGCTATAGTATGCAAATGAGTAAAAAATTTTACAATTAAGAAGTTAAAAAAAGGAAATGATATTAAAGACAATGCATTTATTCAGTGGGAAAGAGTAAGGAGAAATATGATTATTCTGGAAAAAATGATCAAGGTAAATTTAAAAGATAGTAAATAGAAAAGCTCATTGAGACCTAGGTAGAACTACATTTCAATGGGAAAGTGTATGATTCCCCCCCCAATAAATCTCATGTTCAATATTTGGTATCTCTGGATAGATGTGGAAAGGACAACTTTTGGAAAACTTCAAGAATCATTTCCAAACTGGCATAAATTAGAAAAGAACTTCCAGATGTTTAGGACTACAATTTCCATAATATGACACTGATCATTTTGGATGGGGCTGATAGGAATGGGGAGCATCATCTGGGAAGCACCAAGTTAGTTTCTCCTGGATTTTAGCTATCATAGATGATGTTCAGTTAGATGTAATGTTAGATTATGTCTAGGGAACGCTCTGTGTGTTGTAAGGATAACTATCAGGGACAAGGATTAACAAATAAAGGAGTATATTTGTAGCTCTGGCATGAAATGAGAGGTCCTTGGTTCTCTCAAAGCTTCCTTGTTTTCTTGCAGACGTTTCATTACCCAAACTATGTAACATCATCAGTGCTGGTAGCTTTGAGAGGACCAAGGACCCCACAAGGATTAAAACATTTCTTCTAAACTACATGGATCCTCATGCAATAGAGTTGTATCTCATTTACTGCTTATCCTGCCCTTATTAAATGCCACCTCTAAGCATATGAATTGTACTGTTACAATGCTGCTAGGAAAGCTATATTAACCCTATAGATGCTGAATATACTAACACAGTTCTTAATTCCTAAACTAGATATAAAATGGAGCAGCTGAATGTATACTGGTCCAGCACACGAATGTTTCAGTGTTACTCTGATTAAAAAAATATCCCACAACTTTGGAATGGTTGTGGATAGAAATATCCTCTTCAGCCAGGTAGTTATCATGGGTAAAAATTATTTTAAATAGGCGAATGCACGGCCTGTCCTTCTGAGTTAATGGGGAAAATGGACTGAATTTACTGTGTCCATAAATCTGTAAACCCATCAAGCCTAGATCTTTTCTCCACTATAAATTTGGAAACCTGGTGAAGTGAGATCCATACAGTCTCAACCTCTGTTGCCTTTGGTATTCTTATGGTTGCATTTAACCATAATCACTTTGATTCTGTCCCTGTGAATGAATGGGGCTTCCCCCACCCCTTCTTTCTGTCTCTTGCATCATTGATGTCCTTAACTTGAGTTTAGAGAGTCATCCTCTAATTCACCTTTTGCTGAATTGCACAATATATGTTATTTTATTTTCCATATTTATTAATCACATTTATAAAAGGTAAATGTAAAGGTTCCCCCGCACATGCGTGCTAGTCGTTTCCGACTCTAGGGGCCGGTGCTCATCTCCGTTTCAAAGCTGAAGAGCCAGCGCTTGTCCGAGGACGTCTCCGTGGTCATGTAGCTGGCATGACTAGACGCCAAAGGCGCACGGAACGCTGTTACCTTCCCACCGTAGTGGTCCCTATTTTTCTACTTGCATTTTGATGTGCTTTCGAACTGCTAGGTTGGCAGAAGCTGGGACGAGTAACAGGCGCTCACTCTGTTACGCGGCACTCGGGATTCGACCCACCAAACTGCCGACCTTCCGATCGACAAGCTCAGCGTCCTAACCCACTGAGCCACCGCGTCCCCTAATCACATTTATATGGCCACCCATTTCATAAAAAGCAACTCTGGATGGCATACAACAGGGGTGTCAAACTCAATTTCATTGAGGGCTGCATCAGCATTGTGGTTGCTCTCAAGGGGCCGGGTGGGTATGGCCTGGGTGGGTGTGGCCTACTGGGTGGGTGTGGCTAGAGTGCGTATGGCCTACTGGGTGGGCATGGCCAGCTCTACAACATTGGCATCAAGGGTGCCTATGGGGGCCTGGGCAGGAGTGGGACAGATCTGAGGGTCTCTGGCAGAAGGAGAGTCTCTGGGCCAAGGCCAAGGCAGTAGGGGGCCGTTCCCTCACTGTTTCCAGGATGGCTTCACGGGCCACATGAAACCACTTTGCGGGCCGGATCCGGCCCCCGGGCCTTGTGTTTGACATGTCTGGCATATAACAATCAGTAAAACAACAAATAAATAAAAAAAATCATTATAAAATATTGTTAAAAATATTGTTAAAAACACAAAACCATGACCTTTACTCTTGTACGGGGAGGTCACTTATTCTTATACAAACCACATGGACAGAATAAACAGACCAACCCCAGTGGATCCTTCTAAAAATATTTCTGGTTCCCTGGTGATATAAGCAAGGACTTGAGGGACTTTTGGAATTATAGCAGAGATGGAGCTAACCTGACTTCCTGGACAGAAGGAGAATGTTCCACAGAGTGGGTTCCACAGCAGAGAAGGCCCACTTCTTGGGACCCACCAAATGTAAGTCCCTGGCAGATGGTAGTCGCAACCTGTCTTTTCTGCCAGATGTAATAGGAAGTGTTAATGTGTTAATGTGTTAATCAGGGAGAGGCGTTCCTTCAGATAATCTGGTTCCATGCCACAAAGCACATTAAATAGATTTGTAGATTTATAAAAGATTTTCCCATTATTATTATTATTATTCGAAATAAAATGGAAAAAAAAGAAGAGTGGCTTTATTGAAAAGGCAAGGCACTGTTTTTAAGAGTTCAGCAATGGTAGCTTCCACGTTACCAGGGTTCAGTCACCAGCATTGGTCTTCTTATATCCCAAAGCAATTGCATAACTCTAATATTGACCTTAACTTGAGCCCTTTGTTTCTCACCCTAAAAGCCAAACGCGTTAAAAAATGTGTCTTTACTTAATTTGTTCTGGCATGCAATGTAATTACAAGCCCTTTGTTTTCTCTCTTGTAAAATATGGGCTAGAGAGGGAATAAAGTAATGTGGAAAATTAACATTGCGATGCCCTATATAGTGGAATAACCCTAAAAACACTTAGCCCAGTTAGCATTGGAGTTTGTGTGGAAGAGCAATGAAGCCCTAAACGTCCCTTTCTCAACTACATTTGCATGATTTGCAGCTGCAGTAAAATTAATCAGATTTGCCTAAGTAGAAAGAGGACACTAAGAAATGGTTGAGATGAATGAACAGAAGTGGACTTCTGCCGGTTTCAGAGTTACGTTTGTGCATTTGCTGAATCTTAAGTGTAACGGAGAAGATGATCATGGTTTCTCACCTCCATATAAAATTCTTCCTTGTGGTTCAAAAAGTAGAGAAACCAAAAATAACTCCAAACAAAGATGTGATTGTTCTGTTGGATCTGATGCTTCTTGCATCAGTTTAGCTATTTTCTGATTACATTTTCACGGAAGAAAACTTATCTATGTGGTCACTAAGAACTGAAAATGTCTCAATGGTACATGATCATCAGTCAATTTGAGTTTTGTTCCATAGTTGATTTTGACCTCTGGAGTAATCTTGAACTGAAGAGAAGGCCTAGGTTCAGTTCTTAGGGACCACAAATACAAACTTGGAGTAGTCAAGGCAAAGCCTAATTCATCTGATAGGACTGTTGTAAAGATGGCACAAGTGGATGAAAAAGAATAGATGCATAACTCTCCCCTCCACTGATTCTTTTGGATCTTTATTTGATTTTAGTGTCATCACTTATGACAGATGGGATTAAGGTGTTGTGAGAACCGTAATCCAAATAATCTGAAAGATGCCACAAGCTTAATGATGAGTTAGGATATCAGTTTGGAATGCTTTGCTAGCAGAGCTTCAATCATTCAGAATACAGCTGGAAGAGACCTTGGAGGTCTTCTAGCCCAACCTCTTGCTCAAGCAGGAAACTCTACACCATTTCAGGCAAGTGGTTGTCCAGTCTCTTCTTAAAGACCTCCAGTGATGAAGCACCCACAACTTCTGAAGGCAAGCTATCGACTGGTTAATTATTCTTACTGTTAGGAAGTTTCTCCTTAATTTCAGGTTGCTTCTCTCTTTGATTAATTTCTATGCATTGTTTCTTGTCTTGCCTTCTGGTGCTTCAGAAAATAAGTTGAACCCCTCCTTAGTGATGTCTGGTCTCTTCTTGAATACGATTCCTAAAAGGTAGTGAGGGACCTCCTGTTCTCTTTTCTTATTGAGCAAAACCATAAACAGAAAAAATGCTTCAAGGGTATGTAAAACAGATACAGGTAATCCTCGATTTACAACTACAATTGAGCCCCAAATTTTGGGGGCTAAGGGAAACAGTTGTTAAATGAGTTGTTAAATGAATCACTGCAGTTGTTAAGCAAGTCACATGGTCATTAAGCAAATGCGGATTCCCTGACTCTGTTTGTCAGAAGTCATCTGGGAAGGTTGCAAACAGTGATCACATGACCCTGGGATGCTGCAACTGTTTTAAATACATACCCCTTGCCAAGTGCCTGAATTCTGATCATGTCACTGTGGTGTTGTTGCAATCATCATAAGTGTGAGGACTAGTAATGTCACTTTTTTCAGCAATGTAACTTCAAACAGTCACTAAATGAATGGTTGTAAGTCAAGGACTATCTCTATTGAGTATTGCATTATTGACTGACTACATAGGGACATGAATTTGGAAGTGGGTAGGAGTAAAATCATGTATTGGTCAGTGACAAATAAGATATGGCAGGTGATAAAACCTAGATGTAATATAATAAACGTAGATGAACAAAGTAAAATTATGCATTAATAAAACCAGGAAATTAAAAAACTAGGTTTCGGTGTAGAATAGCGTCAGCAGAGAGGAATTTTGTGACTCTCTTGGTGGTTGTGGTGTTAGGATTCTTGTCTGACAGCAAGGAACAAATAAGATTGTCCTCAAGATGACAGAAGGACTTCTGTTGGATGATGGAAGTACAAGCATATACTGACTCAGGAAAATAGTTAAATCTAAATGCAAAGGAATAGCAATGGCATTTAGATTTATATATCGCTTCACAGTGCTTTACAGCCCTTTCTGAGGGGTTTACAGAGTCAGCATATTGCCTCCAATAATCTGGGTCTTCATTTTACTGATCTTGGAAGGATGGAAGGCTGAGTCAACCTTGAGCCGGTGAAGATCAAAGTGCTGACAGTTGGCAGAGTTAGCCTGTAATACTGCATTCTAACCACTGCGCCACCATGGTTCTTGAGGCAGGGATGTCTAAATTCCAAAATGCTGATGAACAAACATGTGCGCACACACGCATACAAGAGAGTGTCACATTATATCAATGGTTCTGCAAATGGAGTGAAAAATGTCAAGACGGAAGTTGCTGCAGTGTGATCAAAGCCAACCCTTTCGTACATGCGAGATCCTTATAAAAGGGGCAGGGCTTCTGTCTAGTTGTTGTTTCTGTGATTTTTATTTTAGTTCAGGGGTGTCAAACTCAATTTCATTGAGAGCCGCATCAGCATTGCGGTTGCCCTCAGGGGGCCGGGTGGGTATGGCCAGGGTGGGCGTGGCCTACTGGGTGGGTGTGGCTAGAGTGCGTATGGCCTACTGGGTGGGCATGGCCAGCTCTACAACATTGGCATCAAGGGTGCCTATGGGGGCCTGGGCAGGAGTGGGACAGATCTGAGGGTCTCTGGCAGAAGGAGGGTCTCTGGGCCAAGGCCAAGACAGTGGGGGCCGTTCCCACACTGTTTCCAGGATGGCTTCACGGGCTGCATGAAACCACTTCGCGGGCCGCATCCGGCCCCCGGGCCTTGTGTTTGACATGTCTGTTTTAGTAACTGCATTGATGTTGCTGTATTACATTAACCTTGCAGTTACGTAACTACCATCTTAGAAAAAATGAATTTACTAAGTGAAGAGCCTTGAGCATTCAAGTATAGGATAGCCACTCTGGGGGTCTCTGAGGGGGGAGATGAAAAATTAAGGGTGGGTTCTTAACTGCCCTTTTTGGGATGACAGATTAGGAATTTTGGTAGCATTTGAGGAGTAGATTCACAAGATGACTGCCACAGTGGCATTCCTTTTAGAAAACATCAAAGTGAACTAGTTCCAATGATCCAGGAAAAATGAGTTGCTGCTTTAAGGAATTCTTCTTTTCCTGCTTCTTCAAGCATATTTTTGCCTTTGAATCCAAAATGATGTGCTGGCTCATTTTGTTAAATCCAGTCAGGTGCCCCCTCCCATGTTTAATATGTTTTGTGATCTTGTGTGTTCTTGCTAGCATTTCTTAAATATTTGATCCAAAAACCCTGATTTTTTCTTCTCATTTATGGGAAAGTCCCTCTGCTGTTATCATGTGATTGCTTTTCTAAAAGAAATAAAAACCTTATATTTCTTCCCATAAAATTAATATGAAAACTGAAAAGCTACTTTCAGGGAGGAAAAAAACCCCAAAGCTTTCGGTTTCTTTGGCATCCCTTTGCCTTCTTCTTTAAGGCCGAAGGTGGGAAAGTCATTAGATTAACCTCTCTTGACAGGTCAGGCTCAGCAAATATTCTTAAAAATAACTCTTACAGTAATTTATGACCTTTTGGGAGCATAATCAATAGCACTAAGACAAGAGGCAGCCAGACTGTGCTTCCAGATAGGAAAAAGTTTCTTGTCTTTGTAATGTTTGCATTCTGTCTGGCCTCATTGCATACAAGCAGTGATATCATAGCCCAGCTACTCAATCAGATTTGGAGACATACATTTTTATTGTCAATTTACTGTCTCCTTCATACAGTATCTGATTCCAGAAGTGTGATTGCAAAGCAAGGAGAAAGCTGCATAGACCAATCATCTGTCTATTGTCTCCCCTTTTAATCACCCAATACAGAGCCATTTTGGCAGGCTCAATAGGGTGCCAGCAAAGATTCTGACCTTCTCTCTCTCTCTCTCTCTCTCTCTCTCTCTCTCTCTCTCTCTCTCTCTCTCTCTCTCTCTCTCTCTCTCTCTCTCTCTCTCTCTCTAATATAAATGAGACTAGTAGAAAGATGAACATTCCACATAAAATATATACAGCTACAAAATACCTGGAAAAATCAAACTTTTCCTGAATTGCTGCAATAGCAACAATTCAGGAAACAACAACAATAGACTTGACTAACTACTGTGTCTCCTTACCTTTAGAATAACAAAGTCTGCAATTTTACAGAAATGGGGAATGTCTTGCCAATAGCATGGTATATGCCTCATTTCTACAGCCTATGTGAGCTTTTAATTATAGCTTCAATTTCTCCTCAGTTCATTTTTTTCTTCAGGCTCTGACCTTTGCCATCCTTTATTTTTCTGGTAGTTCTGCTTTACCACCTTGAGTAGATCTGGGCATTTTACAGTCCCCAGGCTACATCCAGACCTTTGGCAATCCCTGTCCAACTCACGTGAGGTCAATTGGAAGTTAGAAAATAAAATGTAAATAAGTGTGCCTTAGGGGCTGGGAAAAGAAGTCAGTTGGTGACTGTGGCAGAAGAGAGAGGCAGGGCTGGGGCCAGGTGAGGTGAGGCTCTGTGCTCCCTCCTCTCTCAACACGTAGACACTGGCAGCAAAATTAAGTTCAACCTATAAAGGAGAATAGTTGTAGCTCAGTGTTGAACTGAGTGATCTCTGAGCTTGGTAGTTTCCTTGAAGATGTTTCATTACCCAAACTAGGTAACATCCCAAACTATTTATAGTCGTGAAGAAACAGCATCCCAATTAAAAAAAGAGACCATAAACTGTGAAATTCAAACTGTGATGGCTTGAAGACTATCGTAATTAATAATCTATTTTATGTATTCTTTTTATGAACAGATACTTTCGCTCCATGCTCTGCTTTCAATTTGGATTAAAGAGGTGAGTTTCATTTTCTTAACAAAGATATTCTAAACAATCCATTGCTGATATATCGCTTCCAGAAATGGTGAGAATTAGAATAATAATTAAAAAATCCATGGCATCATAGCAGCCCAGCTAATTGTTCTAAGAAGATTCATGAAGTATACAATTTTAATATCTAATTTTTGAATATTTAATTTTGGTTTTTAAAATATTGAAAAGGAAAATTGTGTGTCTATCTCTCTAGTCCTCAACTTTTTAATGAGGCCAAGAGGCACACCTATGGAATTCAAATAATTGCTTACAAACACCATGCTTTCTTATTCCGCAGGAGTGGGAAACTAACCCTGGACAATAAGGGACTGAGTGGCTTGAGAAAGAGGAATAATCTAGCTTGCTGCCATTCGTTTCCTTTTTGGCACAGTTAGATAAACAGAATAAATATTTCCATGGAGATTAGGCAAATAGATCTACATACTCTGTTTTTGTTTTCAGTTTTTAATTTGAAAGATATTTGAAAGCTCAAACACGAGAAAGGACAGGAAAGGAAATAAGAGAGCAAAAGTAAACTAGAGAAGCTACAGCTTCATGTAGAACTGAACAGAACTTTTTAAAATAGTATTAATACTGCATATAAAATGGAGCGCTTTTAAAGTAGCAAAGTAGCACTTTAAAATTTAGAATAGAATAGAATAGAATAGAATAGAATAGAATAGAATAGAATAGAATAGAATAGAGCTGGAAGGGACCTTGTGTTCTGTACCAGCCTGCTACCAGCCCTGCAGAAAAGGCAGGGACAACCCCTTTTACAAGAAGGCAAGAGGCTGGAATTAAGCCTGCCAAATTTATTGATACAAAAACAAACGGAGCAAGACACGAACCAAGAAACAGGAGCTTTTCAAGCGGTTGCCTTCAGCAAACCAGCCCTCCCACACATTCCCCTTTTATACAGTTCAGGGTGTGGCTTCTCTCTGCCTCCTTCCAAGGTGCCCCATTGCCTTCCTCTGTTTACTCCTGATTGACTGCCTCCTGCATCGGGCATCCTTGAACAGGGCCAGCTGTGGGTCATCTTCATCCACGCTGTCAGGTTCACACAGCTGGGTCTCCGTCGTGACCAGGTGGGAGGGGCCTGGCTGAGGGCTCTCATCAGCAAGCTCTTCAACACCCCCCTCCTCCTCCTCTGAGTTGTCCGACCCAACTGCTGAGCCCACAGGCTGACCCTGAATCACAACACCTTGGAGGTCTTCTAGTCCAGCCCCCTGCTCAAGCAGGAGAACCTATACCATTTCAGACAAGTGACTGTCTAGTCTCTTCTTAAAAACCTCCAGTGATGGAGCGCCCATGATTTCCAAGGGCAAGCTGTTCCACTGATTAATTGTCCTCACTGTTAGGAAGTTTCTCCTTAATTCCAGGTTGCTTCTCTCTTTGGTCAGTTTCCAACCATTGTTTCTTGTCCTGCCCTCTGGTGCTTTGGAGAATAGTTCATTTAAAAGCAAATCAATATTCATAATTAAAAAGATAGTATAAAAGAATGATCAACCAGGATGAACAATTGATGCATTTTTATTTAATCTAAGATCTATCCTTACTGTAACAAATCAGAGAAGCTTTAATATTTTAAAAGCCTTATGTTAGTAGAGACTCAAACTGTGGAAAGAGTACAAGCCCATATGTAGAATTATAACCTATAAGTGGTTTCCAATTTAAATTTGATATCAGGTGTGCTTTTAAAATGTAAAGTTGTTTTTTCTTTGATATTGGTGCAAACTCTCACAATTTGGTTTGCCATTTATCTTCTAGAGAAAGAATTATATGTGGTTTTCAGTAAGAGGTATAAACTGTTTTGGCAGGTGTTATCACATACAATGCCAACTCCATATTCTTTATAGAGATATGAAGTTTAGTGTTATTTAACAACAAAAAAGTAGCTGCCAGTAAAATGGGACCTTTAAAATTGTTTTATTGTATAGTAAATCGTTTTCCAAAATTGCTGAATTTTATAGCATTGCCATCAAATATGAAAAAAATCAGACTACTGTAGTAATTTTTGAATTACTTATTTTAATAATTTTAGCAATAATCCCTGGAGAAATATACCAGTACCACAACATTAAAACTGGCATGAAGATAAAGCATTTCTTTATTAAAATAAAGAAATAAATAAAGTAGAATTGCACCTTCAGTTTTAAATAAATTGCCAAAGAGGTTATCTTTCTTCAAGGGGATCCAGTTCACGATCACCGCAGCCACCATCTTTATCTCTTTATTTTGCCAGCCATGTTCCACTCTGTTCCCCCAAAGCAATGATAATTATACGCTTGGTTGTCATTGTCTGGTTCTTGATTAATTTGATCCATATTGAATTATAAAGTGGGAGAGCAGGGAGAAGGTTGGGACCCAGGATACATGGCAGAGAATTGTATAATGCCCTGAAAAGATAAAATTGACATCGTTGCCACAGCTGTTTCCTATAGCCTTATCTGTTGTATTTTTATTGTGTTAATTTTCTATGTTTAGATACCCTCATTTCATATATTTCTTGATATATACAGTATATATATTTTTATGTGTATTTAATTGCACAACATGTAGACAGATCTAACCATATTTATATTTATATATATTTATTAAATTTTTATACCGCACTTCTCCCAAAGGACTCAGGGCGGTGTACAGGGCAATAAATATCAAAATACAAAGTACAAATACAAAACATTAAATAATTATGCCCGATATAATACAATAGTTAAAAGCCATGTTAAAACCCAAACCTCGAACCCATCAGACCAGGCCGGCTTGTTCAAATAAATAGGTTTTTAGATCCCGTCGGAAGGAGCGAAGGTCGGGGGCCATCCGGAGCTCAACCAGTAAGCGGTTCCACAGGTCTGGCACGCCCACAGAGAACGCCCTCCCCCTGGGGGCCACCAGTCGACATTCTCTGATCGGTGGCACCCTGAGGAGGCCCTCTCTGTGGGAACGCACTGGACGGAGGGAAGTTGACGCCGGCAGCAGGTGTTGCCATAGGTAATCCGGACCCATGCCATGTAGGGCTTTATAGGTCATCACCAGCACCTTGAATCTCACCCGGAGGGCAACTGGAAGCCAATGCAGCTCACGGAGCAGAGGTATAACATGGGAGTATCGGGAGACCCCCAACACAACTCGCGCGGCTGCATTCTGCACCAGTTGAAGCCTCCGAGTGGTCCTCAAGGGCAGCCCCATGTAGAGAGCATTGCAGTAGTCCAAACGAGAGGTCATGAGCACATGAGTGACTGTACACAAGGCATCCCGGTCCAGATAGGGCCGCAACTGGCGCACCAGGCGAACCTGGGCGAAAGCCCCCCTAGTTACAGCTCCTATATGATCTTCTAAGGAAAGCTGTGAATCTAGGAGGACCCCCAAATTGCGAGCCCTATCTATGGGGGGTAATAACTCACCCCCCCATAGTAAGAGATGAAATAATCTGAATTTCCCGAGATGCTGGCACGGACAGCCACTCAGTCTTGTCAGGGTTGAGCCGAAGCCTGTTCCTCCCCATTCCCATAGTTCACCTGGGAAACTGTGAGCATCCTAGATCAGATGCACCTTGGTATTACTTGACTTCAAAAGATCATGTCCAGTTATTCTCCTATTCTTATCTGAATAGATACACCCATCACAGTATCACATCTCTTCTCTCGTGACTGGTTTTCTGGAAAGGGCAAATAATCTGGATAAATCTGGTAACTCATTAGAGAATGGTGGTCAACACCCATCACATGATTGCTCTTTTCAGTAATATATAGCCCTGAAAAGCATATATAGCACACTGTTGTGTTTAAGAGATAGTGCTAAATAAGTAGTAATAATGAATTTAGTAGTAATAATGAATTTAGGTTGCTTAATCAATTTAATGGTTATGACATACAGTATATAATAGGACAAAAATGTATGATATGCTTAGAGTTATGATTTAAACTTGAAAAAAAAGTCCAGTTTGATTTAAATCTGAATCAGAACATTGTTTCAAGAAGCTAAAATTTTGGGTCTCTTCAAGTCATATTAAACAGAAGAGGCAAAGATGGTCTATGCTTTGAGATATGAAAGCATAGTCAGGCATAGGATCTATTGAGTAATTTGCTCAATAGAAATACTGTCTAGTGGTGATGGGATTTGTAATCCAACACTTTGGGATGGCAGTATAACATTGGCTGGCCTATGCTCTGACTTTGCGGTTATTGGTGGATAAAATAGGTGGAGGAGAAGTACTATTATTATGCTATCATTTGACATTGGGTTGAATTTATGGAATCTAGATTTAAAGCCAAAATATACCACGCTCATTTCTTTTTTGAGAACTGCAGTACAAACAAAAAAGGTAAATAACAATGAATGCTAAAGCTGCCTGAGATCAAATGAAAATAATAATATCAAATACTGCTCAGTAAGATAACTCAAAATGCATCCTGTGTATGTAAACAGATACAATTGATCAATCCTTCATGATGCTGTCTGGTTTTACTAAAGTTGTGGTTCTAGCAAGGTCATCCATGAGATACAAGGGCCCTGATCACCTTATCTATAGTTTAATTTGCTTTGTAATATATTTAATGTATTACCTTATGTACCCTTATTATAAATGAAAATATGTCAGCTGGACATAGCATAATGGTGAATTATGGGCTAATTTTAGGTTTAGGGATTGAGAACTGTTTATCCAACTAAAGTCAGCTATTCCACTATGGCTACCTAAGAGAACCTGCTGACAGAGTCTTTTTTTTTGTAGATTTCAGTGGAAATCCTGACATATAATGACCATTCCTATGATGAGTGTGTTGTTCTAATATAGAGTTTATGGTATCTTTGTGAACTTATGTAAATTTATCAGCCCTTCTAGAAAATTCAGCAATAGGGATGGTGAAATATGGGAGGGAATTTAGCTCAAACATAAGAGCTGGAAGTTTTGATATGCCTTTAGAGCTGAAAAATTGTCATATCCCCATGTGAAAAAATATTCTTTATACCGGTGTATAGCATAAACTAAAATGACAAAATGGATAAATGAATTATTTTCCCATAATAATTTGGGCAGATTTGCTAAGGTACTTGATAGGAATAAAAGAAAACCATCATAGAGTGTATCCCTTCCAAGAATTTCCTGTTATAGACAAGGAAAAATCTTATTAACCAAGGACCATGGACAGTTCCTTGCTAGAATGGAAATTTAAATATGATTTTTAGGTACTGGAGAGAAATAATCTTTCAAAGAATTATAATTAAAACTTTATAGTGTCAGAAGACCTCTCTCTTTTCCATCTGGGGAGAAGAATTTTCTTGTTCTCCAGTTTCCCCTTCTCATCTTAATATTTTCTGAAATGTGTTCATACCATTTCTCTGTTCTATGTACCTTCTTCAAAAACTCTTGGGTCATCATGTTCTTTCCTGCCATATTCAAATATTTTGCAGTTGGGCAATAATAATAATAATAATTTTGGATCACTTTACAGGAAAGCCTGTAAAACATTTACAGGAAAAAGATAAATTTGTTATTCCCATATTTCAGATGAAGATCCAGGAACAAAGATGTGGATCTAAGATTCTTTAATGAGTTTATATGCTTAATGTGAAATCTGAACTGGAGAGAGACCTTCCCACTACCATTCATATGGTAAAGCATTGTAGCTCTTACTCTGATCAATCCATATCTTGATTGGTAACCTTTAACCATTTCAATTTTTCAGCAATTCCTTTGAATGCTTTGATTTGGTTCTTTCTTTTACACTGCATTTTCCCTTTTCATCAAACAATCCATCTCTGTTGGTAATCTAACCATAATAAGTATTTAACATTCATAGAAACATAGGAGGTTACTGCCAGCAGCTAGCCAAGGTTTTGAATAGTTTCTCTCCTCGTTTTCCTCAAAATGCCAAGAATCTGGGATATTCTGCATTTAAAGCATATGCTCTAATTATTGAATAAACTCCCTAATACCAATAGTGGACAAAGGTTGTAGATAATTTTAAATTCTCTCTGCATGGAGAAACTATACTGATGAATAGCTATTGATTTATCAGCCACCTCTGATAGTATTAGTCTGCCTACTGGCTGGTTAAACTATCCATCTTGAGTTATATGGGAAGTGTTCGAAAAGACTGTAAACTTACTCCCGAAATGGCTTTATTATTGGATTGTAACACAAAACAAACCAACCAGTGAAAAGAATATGAAATACACATCATGTATTATTTGGATTCCTAAGATGCTTCTTGCAAACAATTGGAAATTTATAAAATAATTCCTGATGTGATTACTTACATAAACTCTACAGAGTTTGATATGTATTTCTGTTATCTATATGGATCTTTTTATTTTAAATTATGTGAATTGATGCATATATTTTCATGAGAAACCTGCTGTAAAATTTTGATCACAAAAGGTTCAGAAAGAAGAAAAGTCAGCAATAGAAATGCTGAAGTTCCAAAATAATAGATGGAAGGACATACAGTATATTAATTGTTATGTTCAAATTTTAACATTTCTTCTTCTGAATATAAGCACTTGGAGGGGGTGGATTGACAGTGATTATATGTACTATGGAAATAAATATGTGCTTTTTGACAGTACCATAATATTTCTGTTTGGGTTATCTGTCTGTGTTTAGTCTATACATTTATAGTTTTCATAATTCAGAACAAAAATTTGCAGCTGGTGAATCAAACTTTTGTTGACTCCCTGCTTGCAATTTTATCTGTGTCTTTTAAAAACTGTGAATTTATTTCAGAGATCATGGAAAAATTCTTATTTTTGTGATTTACCCTCCTGTTTATGTTATTCATTCTACAAAATATTTCTAAATTAGTGAAAAGAAAAATAATGTTGAATAAGCCTGGAAGATTGTGTCATGCAGTACAAAATAACTTTAAATATCACAGCTTATTTTAGCTTACTTTTACTCCCCAGAAAAAAAAATCATTTACTTCCTACCTACTCACAACCTTCCCTGAATATTAGCTGTTTAACAGATTTTGCTTAATGCATTAAAAGTATAATGAAAGGATATTGCATATCAAACTAATTTTAAAAAACCAATTATGTATACCATATAAAAATGTAATAATGACAATAATACTAGGAATGGCCTGGAAAATGACAATATATAGAAATCAGCTCTAAAACATTTTACACAGTGCTTTTTTTGTAAAAGAAAAAGGTGCCGGAACTCACACATTTCATACAACCCGCCTTGCCTACCCTACAAGGTTCCATCCAAAAAAGGTGCTGGAACACTGTTCTGAGTGTTCTGTCAGAAAAAAAGTCCTGATTTTACAAATTATTTGAAAGTCATTTCCTTTGCCTCCTTTGCAAGCCACAAAATGCATGTTTTTGATTCTATGCCACACAAAACCGTCCTCCAGCATTATCTCCCAGTGCTATTTTAGAGTTCCTGAATCCATGCAGCCCACTTTGATATTATTCACTGTAATCTCTAAACGATCCCTCTCTGATGAGATTTGAAGTTACTGATGTTATGATTTTATGATCCTTCAAATTGGGACATCTTCGCTGCATTCTTTTCCAATGGTATGAATATGCCCAAGCCAGTTTATAAACTGTATTCTCACTTTATTAGTACTGTTTTCTTTGATGTTGTAGCCTCACGAAAATCTAGAGGGGTTGATTGATATCAAATCTAACTCATCAAATAAGTGAGATAACCCAGCAACACTTTTTGTTTTTGCTATTGATAGTAAAGTATGTATATTGCTGGTCTCACAGCAGTCTCCTTGGTAGGCTGTTGTTGTTGTTGATGATGATGGTGATGATGTTATACATTCAGTTGTGTCCAAATCTTGGTGATTCTATGGGTCCAGGTCTCTCCACCTCTTCTGATTTTGCATTACTTCTTTGAGGTTTTTTTTAATGCTCTTTGGTATATTTCCTGAATTACAGTGGTTAAATTCACTAAGAATTGTTAGCATTGTAATGCATAACCTTGGGTTAAAAACTGACCTTCATTTGTATTTTATTTCAATACAAAGGACTGTTTAAGGGGGTGATAAAGAAGAATTATCAAGCTGGATGGTAAATTCCAGATAAATACTAAATGACTGTAAAACATATAGTTTTCTATATTTATTTGTTGCCATCTACTGTAGTCTTTAACCAGAGTTTTGTAGCCAGATCCTGAGGTTCTAGAATGGGATAGGTTCTCAGAGAATGATTAAATCACTTCCTGTCTCCCATTATGATTTAAACAGATCCAGCTTTCTATACGTTATTTTATTGCTAGTGTTATCATAGATGTAAGCTAGCAAGTTAGAATTCCTTTCTGGATCCTATTTATTTTTTTAAATATTTTTATTATAATATGGGATTTTATCAGTGTAATTATTGTTAGTTGCCTTGTCCACTATTTTTGGTAGGCTGAAAAAGAATATAAATTTAATAAACAGACAATACAAAAGCTCTTCAAGAGAAATATATTTCAGTAAAAAAAAGTGTACATATAAAGGGAAATAAGTATTGTAGGGAACTTTGAAATTATGCTTAGAAGAGCTAGTGGTAATAGGAAACCAGGCCACCAAAGAACATGGTGGCTGCACACTATCAAAGCTGAGACTAGCAGAACATACAACAACTCAAAGAAGAGGGTGCAAGGTTGGAAGATATGGAGGGAGCTGACCTAAGGAATTGCAAAGAGTTGGTCATGACTGAATGGATAACACCATCATTATCACTCGGGAACTTTGAATGGAATTTTGATTAGAATCTATGGCCTAGGTAGAAAACTTTGTCTATATTTTTTGGGCCTTGCTTTTTTCAAATCCCAAAAAAGAGCTCCTATTTTAGATAGAAAAAAGATAACAAATCCAAGATTATTTTACCTTTGAAGCAAACATCTTGAGCTACAGATTTTAAAGCTTCAGACTCTTAGAAGCTCCCCAGAACAATATGGCAATCCCATTGACTTCAAGAAGGAAAGCAGGTCTCCTACGATGCTATTTTATGTAAGCCATTTCACACACATTCTGGGCCTGAACCAGAATGTCTTTCCACTCTGGATGACATACTGTCTTTGCAAACAGATTACACAGTAATCACAACATATCCCCCATAGAACATCTTAGCAAAACAAACATACTCTCTCCTGGCATGTAATACTGAAAAGTAGTTTAGGGATCTTCTGATAAAGGAATATATACACTGCATATTTTCTGGCTGACCACATCACACTTACCAAGTATATCTGGTTTCTGTCAAAGCTTAGAAAACAGCAGGCTAAGAGGTCATCACAGTCTGCCATGAACTCTATGGAAATAAACTGAGGAAATGTAGATCCTTCTTCCCAACCCCCCTTTTATATTTAGAAAGGGAAGAAAAGGCAATTTGATTATTATAAGTTTTTTTTACACAGTCAGACAGATGTTCAGACTGGATTTGGCATATTGAGTCTTTCTCAAGGATATGGGATAGATGTTGTTTAATGGTTAAAGGTATCATCGCAGGATGTAAGCTCTTTCAAGTAATGTCATTTGCAATTGACTGAGATGATTTTGTCAATGCCAGTAGTGTTCAAGTGGTGCACCAGATGCTAGGAACTGCACCCAGGGCACCTATTCCTTTTGATACTATCTTTGCTTTCTTTTGCCATAGTTGTTCTGCTTTCATCTGCAAGTCTTTGCATTTTGTGATTTTCTCCAGTTCTTTCTTTTTCCTTCTCCAGGTATAACAATGTCTACTATCCAGACTTTTTTTTTTGCTAAGTCAGAAATGAACATCTCAGTTAATTCACATATTTTTTTTAAAAAAACTGATATTTCTGTCCATTACTAATGTCAGACATATTGTCATTTCCAGTGTTATTGTAAATTTGGATTCCACCCATGCTGGTCAATTAATCGATCAGTCAATCCATCAATCTATTAAACTCATCCCCAAATTGGACAAAGTGAAGAACAGAACTCATGAGGGGTTTAGTAAACTAAGGAGGAAGAAGTTATGACTAATAGCAGGGAATAAACTTTGGATTGTCCCAGGAATTTTTCAAGTACATAGGTCCATTTCTATGTTTGAGTAAGTCCTTCACAAGAAGTAGGACTCTAACTATCTAACTACCCTTTAACTAGTGGATTTGTCTCACCATGGCAATAATGGTGTGTAAACTCCAATCAGTATCAAGCAATTTCAACTAAATAGTGAATTTACTATACCTGAAGTACTGTGGAAAATGAAAATTACAGAATTCTGTTTAAAGGGGAATTCTAGGAGAAGAACAAGTGTGTACAGATTGCCTAGAGAATCTATTATCCAGAGAATATCTTGACATATAGACCTTTTACAAGATCTGATACAGTTTACTTGCAACACCTCTGGAGCGTATGGAATATTTTGGAGAAAAATTCACCATGCATATTAAGTGTAGAAATGCTATTGTTCCTTCTTCAGGGAAAAATGCGGTGTTATTTTTCCCAAATGAGGGTAAATATAGCAATAGCACTTAGACTTATATACTGCTCCACAGTGCTTTTACAGCCCTCTCTAAGCAGTTCACAGAGTCAACATATTGCCCCCAACAATCTGGGTCCTCATTTTACTGACCTTGGAAGGATGGAAGGCTGAGTCAACCTTGAGCTGGTGAGGATCGAACCCCTTCCAGTCAACAGAATTACCCTGCCTTATTGTATTCTAAACAGTGCACCACCATGGCTCATATATACTTTGTTCATAAATATGTACAATGTTTCATTGTTATGCATGTTAACTATCCAAATATACGCTCCTTAGCTCTCTGTCTCCCATACATAAGCACAGGAGTTACTACTGAAATTCCTCCCACATATGTGAAATGCAGTGCTTTTTTTGTAAAAGAAAAAGGTGCCGGAACTCACACATGTCATACAACCTGCCTTGCCTACCCTACAAGATTCCATCCAAAAAAGGTGCTGGAACTCCGTTCTGAGCGTTCTATGACAAAAAAAGCCCTGGTGAAATGTAACATCAAAAGCCAATCAGACAATGCCAAACCAAATTAAAAATTAAGCAAGACCCTAGAAGCACCCTTCCCCCCCAACAAATGTGTGGAACAATATCTCTAGTGCTGGGTTTCCCTGTTTTTTTACACTCTAGTACTTCATAAAAAATGCAGGAAAGCCCTGAAAAGAAAAGGGGAAAAAATCTTGCTGACTGGCCCTTAGCTGTGAATGTTATGTTCAAACAAACTATTATGTAGACAATGTTTTCAACGAGATTGAGCTCTAGAAGTAGCTGCAACCTGAAAAGGAAAATAATTGGGTAGGGTTTTCCTGAATATCTCTCTAGAGCTCAGCCCTCCACTGATACCTGTAATTATGAAATGCATTTTCTGATTGGTATTTCAAGTGTCATTGGCAAAACCCAACCCCCAAATCACTCATGTACTTGGATTCTTGCCATCTGCTCTGCTCTATTATTATTTCATAATGGTGATTATTTCTGACAGTTCTCAGTTGAATGTGTGGGGCTGGCTAAAAAAATTAAACACAGCTCAGTGATTGATATGGAGTGGTCTGAGATATATATTTAAGAAGTGTTTTATAAAAAATATCTTTATATAATATTCTTGAGCGCGACTAAGCAGAAGTCCTTGTGTGATTGGATTAAAGGTAATATTGAGAGTTTTGCACATTTTGCTGTGCTCTGCAACCAGGAGTTATCTCTTTATTTTCTAAAACACTTTCCCCTGTCAGTTTTGATGGTTTGGAGCAAGGAAGGGTGTTTCAACATGGAAACCCACTGGAAAACAAAATAAAGCAATTATGGGTGTCATTCAGCGAAGACATTTGTGCTTCTTCTGTATTAAGACAGCTTAAATATGCTCTGTTCTATGAAACCAATGCTATATTTAAAAAATGATTATGTATGCTGGCTTGGAAACTAAAATGATCTGGTACACATAACATCATTATCATATGGCTGTCATAAGCAGAGATAAAGGAAGTTGGCGACGCTCTGTTCTATCTTTACAATTGATGTGATTGCCAGACCTAATACTTTCCCGACAGTAGTGAAGAAATGGCAACCAATGATTATGATACAATGACTATGATACTATTTTGAAGCAAAAGTAATTCTTTTGTCAGTAATCACCATTTGTGGGTCAAACAAACAAAAAATCGAACAAACTAGCAAAGTTTTCTCAGACATTCATCTTGGTTTTCAGGAAAATATCGATTGCCCGGATGGCTTGTTCATATTAGTGTATGTATGTGTGTGTATATATGTGCGTGAGACAAATGTCCTCCCTTCCACTCCTAGGTTCATAAACTAAAAAGATGGCATACCAAAACAAAAACAAAACATACTATTGATCAAGTGAAGCTCAGGTTGATTCATTCTTGTTGGCTATCCTGCTTGAATAGAGGTTGTAGAATAGGAACATATTTCTCTTTTGCCTGTTCTGTGAAGTGAAATGAAACTGTGAGACACAGCTTCATTTCCCCTTTTATTATGAGATTTTTCCCAAGTAAACAAGTTCTACAGTCTTCTGGATGATTTCCTTTGGTTACTTCTCTAAAAGCAGAGATTATAATGTTCCCCCTTTGCTCTGCAGTCCCATTAAAAATAGGGAGAAAAACAAACAAAAAGAGGACTCTTGGTCATAGAGAAATAATCTTACAATATATCTTGAGGAGTTAGTCTGAGACAGAAGCCTTGTTATAATGTTAGATGTTTATCTCTGTCTGTTCCCTCCCCCCTCTTTCCCTCCCTTCCTACCTACCTTGCTGTCCATCATCTCAGACTTTCCCCCTGCTTCTATCACAATAGGTTAAAGGGCTTATTTTTAATGCTGAATACCAATATCTTCAAACTTTTTATTCCTAGCATAAATTAGAAAATAAAACTAGAGCTGCAATTCACAGTGGTTGGTAAGAATCCTGTCTCCAGTTTTGTGAAAGCAATTCCAAGACATCCAGGGGATCCTACACGTAAAACATGTTACATGCTATAAAGCGCTACGTGATGTTTGCCCAGTTACTTTGCAGAAGATGCTGTGAAACACATATATTCTAACAAGGCAGAAATTACTTTTTGGCAAGCAATTCCTTTGGCTGGAAGTCCTTCCCCTTAATTTAAGGGATGCTAAGGCTGATTTCTGAGTGTTAAAGACAAAACAGCCAACTCATATTCACAGTACAATATACCGGTTGCATGGCGGCTTTGATCAGGAAGATCTGCTTTTGAATCCCACTTAAGTCTTGGTTGAGCATCAACTAATTACTTTTTCTCATGCCAGCCTACCTCCAAGGATGGCAGGGAAGTAAAAAAACAGCATAACCTCTCTGAAGGCTTTTGAGATAACATGTGAAAAATGCATTGCCAGTGGGAATGTAAAATAATTATTCCTCCTTTGTGACACGGGAAAAGGTTCTTGATCTAAGCCCTGGCAAACATTGACAGAGTAATAAAGTAAGCCTTTGTTCTGGACAATATTTAAGAAATGCGCTTAATCCCTGGATACATATTCAGACAAAGCATTTCTATTATGATTCCTCTGAGGAACTCATCCCCCTCAGTTCCCATTTATGCTGTTGTGGATTGAGCTATAGCTCCCTGGGTCTTATCATTTCATGATTCTGGCATCACAAGGCAGAACGGCTAACCGAGCAATTCATTTCTGCAGTAAACCTAATAAATACATATTTGAAGAAAAACTTACTGGGCATGTACAATAACATGTTTTTTTTAAGATGAAATAACTCTGCTCTTTTGAATTCCATTTCCTAGCCAAAGCCTAACAGGGGTTAGAGCACAGTATAGACTAATTGCCTACATAATTTCATTTTATGAAACAAAGGGCTTTAAAAATTATAGGGTTATATAAAAGCATCTGAAGCCACTAAGTCAGTTTTGGGTTGTTGTATTTTTTTGCTTGCACAAAAGAAATAGTGGTTTATACATGGTGTGAACTGTAACAAAAAAATGGGGGGGGGGGGAGAGAGAAAATATGTTAGAATGTTCCAACTGGATACTGAACTTGTATTTTAAGCTGTATTTCTCAAACCTGATACATGCACACATATACACATAAGCAAAAAAACATGTATATTGAAAATAATACTTATTTATAAGCTGCCCAGAGAACTTTTGTTCTGAGATGATGCAGATGTGTAGGAAAAAAAGAAGGGAAAATAAATAAAAATTTACCCTATAGATAGATATATTTTTGCAATTTTTTGTTTGCTTGCTGCCAGAGCTCTCTGCTAAGCAATAGCCTAACTCCTTGCAATGTCTTATTACCTAAATTTTTTAGTGTGACTTTTTTGGGGGGAGGAGGGTCAAAATAAAATGCATACTGTAAGGTATTAAGTCTGAATTCAAACTTTATCTTCTTCATGAGCCCATGGCTGGCATTTTATTCAGGTTCCTATCATTTCTCATCTGTAACAATCGAAAAGTCAAAAATCTTGACACTCTACACAATCATAGTGACAGTACTATATAAAACACTGAAGCTTCTATTTTACAGAAGAATGATAAAAGATAGAACCATCTATTAGAAGAGCCATGGGGACATTGGTCAAAATGACACTCATACGCTGAAGCTTCTTGTTCTTTAGCAATGTTCATCTATATTTGGAAAACGTATTTCCTTGTCTGCTGCTGGGAAAAGCATGGGAATATAACCAGGCAATGTAAGAAAGGAAAGAATTTGCCATGAGGGGTTCATGAGGGGTGTGAGGATTATATAAATATGATGTTAAATTGAGAAAGGTGAAGGCAGGCAGTTTTAATGTACACCGCAATATTTTCAGTGGAAAAATAAGCCAAAGGAACACATCCGTTTTTGTTTCCACTTCTCTGTTTCCTCATTCCTTATGCTCTTTCCTTCATCATAGTTTGTTCTCCTCTCATCCTACTCTATAGTACATGATATACAGGTAACCTCAACTTACAGCTGGTTATTTAGTGACTATCTGAAGTTACAGTGCACCCCCCAAAAGATACTTGTAACCTGGATTCGAAGTTCCAGTGGCTGCCCCATGTGGTCACATGATCTCATTTTGGGTGCTCAGCAACTAGCCCACATTTGTGGCTGTTTGCTGTATCCTGTGTGGTCACATTTTTTTTAACCAGACACCAGTGTTAGCTTCTGATTTCTGGCAAAAAAAACACTCATTCTGGACAATGGGTTTGCTAAATGACTATGGTGTTTGCTTAACAACTGCTCCCACCAAATGAAATAAAATTGGATTGGTCATGTGAGGTAAAGGTAAAGGTAAAGGTTCCCCCGCACATGCGTGCTAGTCGTTTCTGACTCTAGGGGCCGGTGCTCATCTCCGTTTCAAAGCCGAAGAGCCAGCGCTTGTCCGAGGACGTCTCCGTGGTCATGTGGCTGGCATGACTGGATGCCAAAGGCGCATGGAATGCTGTTGCCTTCCCACCATAGTGGTCCCTATTTTTCTACTTGCATTTTGATGTGCTTTCGAACTGCTAGGTTGGCAGAAGCTGGGACGAGTAACAGGCGCTCACTCTGTTACGCGGCACTTGGGATTCAACCTGCCAAACTGCCAACCTTCTGATTGACAAGCTCAGCGTCTGCTTAATTCCAGGCTCAGTTACAGCTACCTATAGTGTAACATAGGTAACATATATAATTACTATATACTATATTAAACAACTTTACTTTAATTTTTAAAAGGGATGCATCTGAAAAATAATTTCAGGAAAGATTACACAAACAAGCTGTATGCCTCTGTCTGTATCCATTTTAAGTTTTGATCTAGCTAAAATATTTAATCCAGATGCCTGAGCAAATAAAAGTATTTGAGCCTGACAACCAAAGGTACATGACATTTGTTCACTGCATACATCTTATGAGAGGACCCCTGCAGTCAGCAACTCCCCCCCTATAGTGTAGTGGGTCCGACGCAAGGAAGAGACGCCAGCCGGAGTGTGAGTTCAGCTCTTTATTGGAGGGGATGGCGAACTGGGGAATGAGGGTTACCTGGCCTCCTTAAATACCTAGCCAGGTAAGCGGACAGCCAATGGGGTTGGCCCTAGGTTTCCCGCCGAAACTGGGTTTCCCACCAAAAACCGTCCAGGCCAACGCCCCGTGGTGGCTGTTGCTATGCAGGTGCCTGCATAAATAACACCCCCCCCCACAGAACAGGGACAGCAAATAGCGCTAATGAACCAGAGAAAGCTTGTAGAAAAAGCTGAACTGTGAATGGTAATCTTGGATTGTAAGAAGAAGATTTGGATCCATGAAGATCCTCTCTTTTCAGTTCCCTGTTTCTTCAGAAAGAATGCAATTTCCCCAAGAACTTTTCCCATGCGATATTACCTTGTTTTAGTAAACCTGTCCTCTTTTTTTTCCTATTTCTGATCCTTGCTGGTTTTGCGTAAATCTCTAGCATATTCTAGTTTTGCTTGCTAATTTTGAGTTTTAGCTGCTTTGAACGAAATCCATTATTTTAAGAATATCACACAAACATGTTGGAATTGCAGTTCTCTTGGTTTTCTGTTACCTTTTCCTTTAGGCACGTTGTGATCCTTGACTTATAATGGTCTTCCTTGGTTTCGTTCACATTGCTTCTATTGTTTGCTCTCTACAAGGTGTTTTCTTATTCATGTAAATTAGGTTTTCTCTAATTGGCTGAGATACTTTGGCCTTCTGTGCATCTGGGGTCATTTGGGCTACATAAATATTGGTGATTGGAAAATAAATTTATTAACTAGTACCCATAGTTATAGTCAGTTTGTATATGCTGAATTTTTTCTGCACATTCATTAGTGCAACCAGTGAACAGTATTGATATAATATGATATAGGCATAATTATTTAGCTGATCAGCAAATAGCTTCAGATGATTTGTAGGCTAGTGAATGTCACCAAATGAGATGGTGGGGTTTTATCTTCTCTTTTCCTTATTCTAGAAAGAGGCACAAAAGTCATGGAGATATTTCATACATTTTCCAGCACACCAGAACATTTTTACAGCACTTCAGGTGCCAAAGGACAATAAAGGGCACCAAAGGCCGAGATTTGGCTTCAGGATCCTGGTTAGTTCACTGTTGCTCCACAGATAATACTGAAAGAGATTTATGGCACGCATTGGTGCAGCACGTTTAAGCGTCCTCTTAATTAAACGCACAGTCTTTGCTTGATAGCATCACAAAGCTGAGACAAAGCAAAATGATATGATTTCCCTCTGAGCTTTTAGTGAGGGTGTCTAGAATGCACACTTTGGATTAAGAGGGGGCAGTAAATTGATGGGGTGGGGATGACACAGACAGAGAGATCATCTGTGATGTTAACTGAATTTTATCAGCTTTAGCCATCAAGTGTTCCCCCCCCTCGTAAAGTATACCACAGCAAGAGTTTCTTTCTATTAGTACTTATATTAAATTGTTGAGTAAATACACACTCACAGATTTTTGATCCTACTTAATGTACATCCATCGATGTAGATACACATCAACCCTGTTAGAATTTCTGTTTATTTATATGTTTATATACATCTTCTCTATATGTAGATAGAGAATCTTGTTAAAATTTCTGTTTATTTTTGGATGGAAAGGCCATAGTTTAATAAGCAAGCACCTGTCCAACATGCAGAAAGTTCCATGTTTAAACTTAGGCATATTCTGTCTTGGACACCACATGCTTGACTTGACCTTAATAATGTCTGTCACATAAATCAGGAGCCAGAAGCCAAAATAGGATTTATTTGATTTGATTTGTTTGCATTTAATTTTAATCTAAAGTGACCAGCAAATATTGAAAAAGAGAGAGAAAAATGACAGAAAAAAAGTACTCAAAACCAACCTGCTTTTCCCAAACATCCTCCCCTTAACATAGTTTGAAAATATTAACTGATTAACTTTTATAATGTGTAACAGGACAGAATGGGTATCTCATCAACATATTTGCAAAGCTCATTAGGAAAATCAGTTTCTGAGGCAAACACCCTTCCTGCCTAGACACCATATCAATGTTCATGTGTTCAGATGTTGCAACAGTGTTAAACTTTTAAGCACGTGTCCTGAGGTTGTTGTGGATCTCATAAGTAGGTGCTGATCTCCCCAATGACCTTGTTTTTGCCATCTTCCTGCAGTATTCATGCAGGCAAATGGAAAGATAGATGAGATAATGTGTGGAAGCCTGAAAACGTTAATGGTCCCTTCAGATTGCAGGCTATTCGCTTCTGGATGCAGTGTGAGCATGTTTTATATATGAAAATAATGCCATATAGAGGATTTTTAGCTGTGGTGAGGCAGTGGTTAGAATGTAGTATTGCAGGCTAATTTAGCTCACTGCCAGGTGTTCGATCCTCAAGTTTGATTCAGCCTTCCATCCTTCTGAGGTCAATAAAATGAGGACTCAGATTGTTGGTGGCACTTTGTTGACTCTGTAAACTGCTTAGAGAGTGCTATAAAGCACGAGGAAGCAGTATATAAGTCTAACTGCTATTGCTATTGCTCAGTGCTATTTGAAAACTTGATTGGGATTTAACATGAACATAATCAAATCCAGGGCTTTCACCACTGCACCATCCTACTGGATAGAGTTGTGTTATGCTTCTATAATAGTCATTCCTCCTCCTCCTCTTCCTCCTCCTCCCTCTTCTTCTTCTTCTTTGTGCTCTGTCATACATTGTTTGGCCTGCACTGCATGCCGGTTAATCTGTTTACTTATGCAATGGTGGAAATGTGACCTGGCTATTGTGGTGATTAACAGAGTCAAATATCCTCACATTAACTAGTGAGCTGGGCAATCAGGCTGGATTATTGTTACATTCAATTTAAATTACAGTGGCATGACAGGTCCTGAGGTATTTAGTAACAGATTTCACAGCCCAGATATGCTTCATGTGTAATGAATAAACTCGGGAAAGCAACACAAAGAAAAGAGAGAGAGAAAATGAAAAAAGGTATTTTATGATTATTGGGAAAAATTTACGAAGTATAGCTGGCATCAAATTCTACAAAATGAATGGGTCTCCAGCCAGTCAAGGAACAAAGGAGTAATTTTTTCTTCATGCTGCTTCTGAATTATTATGATTAACTTTTCCTCTGTTTACTTATTAGCACTGAACTCTTCGCACAGCAAAACTGTGATCCAGCATGGAACTTGTCTGAAAAGAAAATATGCCCAGTAGCCTAAAAGGGGAATATAAAGAAAGCACACCAGAAAAATATCAGAAAGAAGTCAATTAGCTTTGTGATATTGGGAGACAGGGTTGATGTGTTGACCTAGCAAAACATTCAGAATTCTCAGCTGGGTTGTGTGACACTGCACTGCATTCCAAGGTAGATTTGATTTAAATATTTAACCACTGCTGTAATTCTGCAGCAACTTAGCCCAATAGAGACCTGGTACGTAATTTCACTCTCAGAAGTGACTTGGTAACTTTGACTTTTAAAAAAAATATTTTTATGATTCAGAAACAATTGTTCCAGCAGCGATGGGGAGGAGAGAAATATAAAGAGATAACCCATTCACTTTTAAGTCACACTGATGTAGCAATCCTAAACTTATTTAGGATCTAAGTACACAAACTAAATATCTGTAGAGGATTATGTTCCATATTCAGTTTCTGGTCCCTTGTTTTTTCCCCCCACTGCTCTTGAACAGTCAAGCTTGATGCAATGATAATGATAATGAAAATAGAAACCGTTGGTCAAACAGATCCCAGAAGAAAGACTTTGTAAGATAAATATTGTAATGCCTTATACAGGTAGTCCTCGATTTACAACAGTTCATTTGGTGACCATTCAAAGTTACAGTGGCACTGAAATAAGTGACTTATAACCATTTTTCACACTTGCAACCTTTGCAGCATCCGCCATGATCATGTGATCAAAATTCAGATGCTTGGCTAGCTCGTTCATACTTACGACTGTTGCTGTTTCCCAAGATCATGTGATCGCCTTTTGCAATTTTTTGAAAGCAAGCTCAATGGGGGAAGCCACATTCACTGAACAACCAAGTTACCAACTGCACAACTGCAGTGATTCACTTAACAACTGTGTCAAGAAAGGTCATAAAATGGGGTAAAATTCACTTAAAAATGTGAACAAGTGAACAACAGAAATTTTGGGCTCAATTGTGGTCGTAAGTTGAGGACTACCTGTTTGTTGCCATGACTCAGAAACAGATCCTGAAGGATGCACCAGCCACAGAATCAGTTAATTGGCTGGTGAGTCTTGGAAAAAGCAAGGATAACACTAGAGAGTGTCTTGGAAAGACAGACGTTTTTAAACCAAAAGTCAGAGAAGACAATACAGTGTTGTATAAAGCAGGGCTTTTCAACCTTTTCACCCATTGTACCACTTTTAGGATATGGCAACATCCGAGTACCACCAGTTGCCTAGCAAGGTGTCAAAAACTTGATGACCAAAAAAAAAAGAGGAAAAAAGTGATGAAGTACAGGTAGTCCTCGACTTACAACAGTTCGTTTAGTGACTGTTCGAAGTTACAATGGCACTGAAAAAAGTGCCCCCCAAGCCACAGCCGAGCAAGACACCTGCCTGCCCACCCGGCGGTGCTCTTCCTCTTGCCCAAGGTTTTCATTGTTGTGAGCATTTCTGTTGAGGATTGGCAGCAGTGGTGGGGTGGGGGGGGTGTTTGGCTTTTATTCCCCCCATCTGCTGGGTGGTTGCAGCAGGTTTTGGTCACTTCACATAACCCTGGGACACTGTGACCATCAAAAATATGAATCAGTTGCCAAGCATCTGAATGTAAATCACAAGACCCTGGAGATGCTGCAACATTCCAGCTGATTGGCACTTCTTCTGGGCTCAGAAGTGCCAGGATCAGTGCCGAGCTCCAGCTGGAGCCTGGTGCTGATCCTGGCACTTCCACTTAGCCCTGACAGCCCCGAAGAAGCGCTGATCCTAGCGCTTCCACTGAGCCCTGACAGCCCTGAAGCTCCAGCCATCTCTTGCTCAGGCTTGTGTGGAGCTGCCATTCCCCTCCCCTGCTACCACTTTTCTAGGATGGTCGCGTAACACCTGCCAGGTGCCAATGTACCACAGGTGGTACCCATACCACTGGTTGAAAAGCCCTGGCATAAAAGATTCATTGAGAGCTATTGTGACTGCAGCCATGTTTAACTGAATTAAGTGTAATTTAAATCGAAAACATGTCTAGGGTCAAGAATGCTAATTTTGCGATGAGAAAAGACAGCACATCTATTGTGTTTGGCAGTTAAACAAATACAAGTAGTTCTCAACTTATGACCACAATTGAGCCCAAAATTTCTGTTGTTAAGTGAGACATTTGTTAATTGAGACATTTGTTAATATATAAATGGAATTAAAATGGAATTAATTGAGTTTTGTCCTGTTTTATGAGCTTTCTTGTCACAGTTATTAAGTGAATCACTGCAGTTGTTAAGTCAGTAACATGGTTGTTGAGTGAATCTGGCTTCCCCATTGACTTTGCTTGTCAGAAGGTCACAAAAGATGATCACATGAACCTGGAACACTGCAACTGTCATAAATATGAGTCAGTTGCCAAGCATCTGAACTTTGTTCACATGACCCTGGGGATGCTGCAATGGGTGTAAGTGTGAAAAATGGTCATAAGTTACTTTTTTCAGTGCTGTTGTAACTTTGAACGGTCATTAAGTGAGCTGTCATAAGTCGAGGACTACCTGCATGAAAAATATACCCAAGAATTTCTTGTCCCATTTAGGAGCTTTTCACCATTCATGTCCTAAAATGTTACTTTTCCATTTCCCTCTTTGTAGACTGTCTGGTGATGATCCATTTGCAGTACAGAGGAATGAGAGAAAAAGACACTGATTTAGAATAATTATTTCTACAGTCCTTTCCCTCAAATCCAACATGGCTGACGCTAAGTCCAGCTCTTATGCCTGAAGGTTTATGGAGACGGTGATGAGAATGAGCAGCTTCTATCTTTAGATATTTTTTCCCTTTCTTTTAAATTCTGCATAACTGTCACACAAAATGTAATGAGATGATAAAAGACAATATGGCCTTCTCCTTCTAATCAATAGCTTCCAAAGCCTAGGCTGAAATCAGTTCACCAGAGTCATTGTTACACAGGCGATACAGACGAAGAACAAAATAGCAGCTGCCTATTGAAGAGTTTAATGATTTTAACTAGAGAATTGATCCCCAGATTTCAGAAAAGCGCAATGAATAAATTGGTTGTTCTTCCCACCATTCAAATTTACCTTAGGGGCTTTGTTGCTGCCTCATGTCACAAAATTATACAGGTCTACTACATTTGCAGATGGAAAGAACATTATATGCTTACAGGTAGTCCTCAACTTACAGCAGTTCATTTAGTGACCGTTTGAAGTTACAATGGCCCTGAAAACAGTGACTTGTGACCATGTTACACCCTTGTGACCATTGGAGCATCTCATGTGATCAAAACTGGCAACTGACTCATATTTATGATGATTGCAGGGTCCAAGGATCATGTGATCACCTTTTGTGACTTTCTGTCAAGCAAAGTCAATAAAGAAGCCAGATTCACTAAACAACCATGTTAGTAACTAAACAGCTGCAGTGATTCACTTAACAACGATGGCAAAAAAGGTCATAAAATGGGCCAAAAATCACCTCACAACTGTTTCACTTAGCAACAGAAATGTTGGACTCAATTGTGGTCTTACGTCGAGGACTCTGTTGTTGTGATGTTCCCATTTGGGCCTTATGCTATCAGATTAGCAACACTGTTATAGAAATGAAGGCACTGTTGTTGTGTCTCTCTAGAAGACACTCCGTTTTCTTGCCATTTAAGGAAAATGTTTAACATTTCATCCCAAGATAGGTTACCCCTAATTCATCCTTTGCAATCATACAAGCTTTAAAAAAAAATACACCCCAGGCTAAAGCATGTTGCTTTCTATTTTAAAGTCTTCCAAATAAATGGCAGTGATCTTATAAAATGGAGGTATGTAAACAGAACACAATTGCCCACTTATTCAGAATGGCTGAAAGAGACTGTGACTCAACTGATTCATCTTGTCACAAAGATTGCATAAAGATACACAGCTAAGGAATGATGAAAGCCACTTTTCAATGAAAACATAACCTTTTCCCTGCTAACCACAAATCGCCTCCATTCCCAGCATAAATCAGTATCAGTTGTATGTATTAAAGTGCAGCTTCATAGTTGGGAACCTGATGGTCTACTTCTTGTAGTATAAAAGATATGACAATAGGGGTGGGTGGGGTGGATGGATGGGAGAGACTGTTTTTCAGCAGGTTTAGAAGAAGGCTAGAGTAACTTCTCAGGAGCATGTCTCAAAGGCGCTTTTCCAAAAGGCAACTGGACTTTCTTGGTTTTTTCTTTTGAAAGTTAGAATTGAAGAAGCTTCTTGGATGAGAAGCAAAATGTTTTTCAAGGAAAAAACTCACGAAGGTTCAGTTGTCTTTTGGAAAAGAACTTTTGGGACAGCCATGACCTGGATGATTAAGAATCTCCATAGACGTCTCAGGAACCTCTTCCTAAGTTTCAGATGCGATCCTTAGAAAAAGAATGATGCATGTTCACATGCATCAAAGGAGACCAGACTCTGTGGATAACCCAGATCACCTACTCAAAGCATTGTATTTTGTCAGGTGGTTTGGCAACAGGCAAGTTTGCAAATATTGTGTGGTATTTGGAAAAAGCCAGCAGTCACTGCAAACATTTGAGAAGGGGACATTAAAGCCTTCTTAGCAAGGGTTGTCTCTTATCATGAATCTAGTAGAACCGTTCTTTGAATGTCAGCAGTCTGAGTGACTGTTTGCTGGAGCCCAACTGGTCCACTTTGGCTTGGCTGAGATCCAGACTGCTGTATAAGAAAAAAAAATACATGTAGCGTCTCTTAATTATTCTGGATTTTCACTCAGGATACATAACCTAAAATTCCTCAGAGGACAGTAATCTATCAGCTTGCTCAGAGTAAAATGAGTTTGATGTCCAGAAAAAAAGAAAAGGGAAGAGAAATTACTGTTACATTATATTAGAAAAGAAACACTGCACAGATGCATACACAAAATAACACACAAACCTTGAGTAAGATGTTTTCCATTTAAGGATACTGTCTGAACAGAATTTAGTTCAGACCTTTGAATGAAGAATATATATATATATATATGTTTTCTGAGGTTTTCGCGGGTGCCTGTATGTGGATCCTTGGTTTTTCGGGTTTTTCCCCGCGTAGAATTAAAGGTGTAGGCGCAACGTTTCGACGGAATCCCATCCGTCATCATCAGGCTTCTGCTTCCTTCTTCTGGGAGAAGCATGTGGCTGTTTGTTCCTCTTTTTTAAACTGCCAGAGGGGGTGTGTTCTGTGGAGGTGTGCTCTGATTGGGTAGGGGACCAAGTGTGTTCTGATTGGGTGGGAGTGTGTTTTGAATGGTGGGTGTGTTCTGATTGGGTGGGGGTGTGTTCTGAGTGGATGGGCTGGTCTCAGCTGCCAGCTCCAGACCTGAGCTGGTGAGTTGTGCTGCTTTTGTTCGGCTTCGTGTTTGTGGTGGTGCCATGTTTTTATAGTGGGTGTCAGTTTGTTTATTGTGTGGTTTGGAGGGGTTTAAAGTAGCTGATGTTGCAGCTGTTGCAGCTGTAGTTAGGTTTCTGTTTTGTGGTTGTGTGTCTTTATCGTTGTGGGTTCGGATTTGCTTTTTGAATGGTTGTGTGGTGGTGATGTCATGTGATGTTATCATGAGTTTGGGTCTGGTATCATTCTTGGTGGTTGGGCTTCGTCTGTCAATCAAGGCGGGTTTCCAAATGGCTGGTAGACGAGAGGTATCATCTCGTTTATTCATGCTGTGGGGGCGTTTTTCTATCTCAATGGCTTCTCTGATTATTCTGTTGTTGAAATGTTCAATTTTGGCGATAGTTTTGGTTTTTTTTAAATCAATTTCATGTCCCGTGGCTTCAAAGTGTTGGACCAGGGATGAAGTTTGTTCTCCTTTTCTGAGTGAGTTTTTGTGCTCTTCAATGCGTGCACTTATTCTTCTGTTGGTTTGTCCGATGTATGTGGTGGGGCAGGTGGTGCATGGGATTTCGTATACTCCTTGGTTTTCTAACCCAATTATGTCCTTGGGGTTTCTTAGGATGGTGGATATTTTTCTGTCTGTGTAGAATGCTGTTTTGATGTTGTGTTTTTGGAGGACCTTGCTGATTCTGTCTGTGGTCCCTTTTAAGTATGGGAGGAGGGCTTTGCCATTTTCTTGTTCTCTGTCTTGGGTTTTTGTGGGTGTCTCTCTTCGGATTAAGTTGGTAATCGTGTTTCTTTGGAATCCATTGGCTGTTAGTACATTAGTGAGAGTGTGTAGTTCGGTTTTTAGGTGTTGTTCGTCAGCTAGGTGTTTTGTTCTGGAGATGAGTGTCTTGGCTACGGAGTTGATCTGTGCTGGGTGGTGGTGTGAGAGTGCGTTCAGATAGCGGTTTGTGTGTGTTTTTTTATGGTAGATAGTGTGTCCTAGGGAGCCGTTGGATTTCTTGTAGACTAAGACATCAAGGAAGGGAAGTTGATTGTTAGCTTCTGTTTCCATGGTGAATTGTATTTTGGGGTGTAGGCTATTGAGGTGTATGAGGAAGTCATCCAGTTTTTCTTTGCCGTGTGGCCAGATTACGAAGGTGTCATCTACGTATCTGAGCCAGAGTTTGGGTTTGTGGTTGGATTTTTCTAGAGCGAGGGTTTCAAACGCAACTGCCGAGATCAAAATTTAATCCCCATATCCTTCCAATTGAAATTCCACTCCAACTCTGCAGCCATCAAACACATCCTGATAAGAACTGAACTAGCCCTAATCAGAAACGAACTCCACACAAAAAGATTCCTCTTGGACCGAATCAACAGAGACCTCCTCACACTTCACCTCAAACTCAGCAACAAGATCCACCCCACACTTTGGGACAAATTCAAACAAATCGCCGTCTGGAGAGCTGAAACAGAGACTGCCTACAAAACAGACACACACACCAATAAACTCCGAAGACTAAAGGAACGCCAGAAACAAACCCCTCCTCTCCCACAGCAACACATGAAACAAACTGTGCACAACATCTCAGATAGGATTCTCACCAAAGCCGAAACCAACGTCCTGTCTAAAGGATTTAATTTTGCAGTCACTCCCAAACACATTCCCACGGAAACCATTATATGCGGAGTCGAATCCAGCCTGACCAAAATTAACCCTGATGACGCCAACAAAATCAGACTCGAAGTTACCAACATCCTCTGCACCAGCAAACCACCCAAAAGCAACTTACCCAAAGAGGAACAGACAGCACTACTTAACCTAAAAAATGACACCAGCATAATCATTCTGCCAGCAGACAAAGGCAACGCCACGGTGGTAATGAACTCATCTGACTACCATACCAAATTATCCAACCTACTCCGAGACTCCACATACAAACTCCTCAAGACAGATCCCACCACCTACCTGGAAAAAACCACAAAATCAAAAATAAAAGCCACCCCCATCAGTGAAGAGATCCAGAAAACAATCATTCCCAGAGAAAAATCATCCAGATGTCCTAAGCTCTATGGTCTGCCCAAGATACACAAAGAAGGAACCCCACTCAGACCCATAGTCAGCTCCATAGGCTCACCTCTACAAAATCTAGCCAAATTTCTTGCCAAACAACTACAGCCTTATGCAAATTCCATCACCTCACACGTACAAAACTCATTCCAATTCATAGAGATCATAAGTAAACTAAACTTACAGCCCTGGGACCTACTTGTGAGCTTCGATGTTGTATCCCTCTTCACCCAAGTGCCTATCAAAGAAGCCTTGACAGCTATCCTAAATAAATACAACCCCCCAAAACACATCCTAGATCTGACCAACCACTGCCTATCTAACACATACTTCATCTACAATGGACAAAGATACAAACAAATGGAAGGAGCACCCATGGGATCACCCCTCTCACCTGTCATCGCAAACCTCTACATGGAACACTTTGAAACCCTCGCTCTAGAAAAATCCAACCACAAACCCAAACTCTGGCTCAGATACGTAGATGACACCTTCGTAATCTGGCCACACGGCAAAGAAAAACTGGATGACTTCCTCATACACCTCAATAGCCTACACCCCAAAATACAATTCACCATGGAAACAGAAGCTAACAATCAACTTCCCTTCCTTGATGTCTTAGTCTACAAGAAATCCAACGGCTCCCTAGGACACACTATCTACCATAAAAAAACACACACAAACCGCTATCTGAACGCACTCTCACACCACCACCCAGCACAGATCAACTCCGTAGCCAAGACACTCATCTCCAGAACAAAACACCTAGCTGACGAACAACACCTAAAAACCGAACTACACACTCTCACTAATGTACTAACAGCCAATGGATTCCAAAGAAACACGATTACCAACTTAATCCGAAGAGAGACACCCACAAAAACCCAAGACAGAGAACAAGAAAATGGCAAAGCCCTCCTCCCATACTTAAAAGGGACCACAGACAGAATCAGCAAGGTCCTCCAAAAACACAACATCAAAACAGCATTCTACACAGACAGAAAAATATCCACCATCCTAAGAAACCCCAAGGACATAATTGGGTTAGAAAACCAAGGAGTATACGAAATCCCATGCACCACCTGCCCCACCACATACATCGGACAAACCAACAGAAGAATAAGTGCACGCATTGAAGAGCACAAAAACTCACTCAGAAAAGGAGAACAAACTTCATCCCTGGTCCAACACTTTGAAGCCACGGGACATGAAATTGATTTTAAAAAAACCAAAACTATCGCCAAAATTGAACATTTCAACAACAGAATAATCAGAGAAGCCATTGAGATAGAAAAACGCCCCCACAGCATGAATAAACGAGATGATACCTCTCGTCTACCAGCCATTTGGAAACCCGCCTTGATTGACAGACGAAGCCCAACCACCAAGAATGATACCAGACCCAAACTCATGATAACATCACATGACATCACCACCACACAACCATTCAAAAAGCAAATCCGAACCCACAACGATAAAGACACACAACCACAAAACAGAAACCTAACTACAGCTGCAACAGCTGCAACATCAGCTACTTTAAACCCCTCCAAACCACACAATAAACAAACTGACACCCACTATAAAAACATGGCACCACCACAAACACGAAGCCGAACAAAAGCAGCACAACTCACCAGCTCAGGTCTGGAGCTGGCAGCTGAGACCAGCCCATCCACTCAGAACACACCCCCACCCAATCAGAACACACCCACCATTCAAAACACACTCCCACCCAATCAGAACACACTTGGTCCCCTACCCAATCAGAGCACACCTCCACAGAACACACCCCCTCTGGCAGTTTAAAAAAGAGGAACAAACAGCCACATGCTTCTCCCAGAAGAAGGAAGCAGAAGCCTGATGATGACGGATGGGATTCCGTCGAAACGTTGCGCCTACACCTTTAATTCTACGCGGGGAAAAACCCGAAAAACCAAGGATCCACATATATATATATATATATATATATATATATATATATATATATATATATATATATATATATATATATATATATATATATATATATTAGACCTACCCCGAAAATAAGCCCTAGCCTGATTTTTACACTTTCCTGAAGGCCTCTGATGGCGAAATGGAAGCCAGGGGGCGCTGCATGTATCAATCCGAAGTTCATTTCTCTGCTGCAGAACCCTTTCCTGAAGGCCTCTGCTGACAAAATGGAGACCGGGGGCAATGTGCGTGAGTGGCGGTGAGTGGCCACAGAAGAAATGGGTTGGCAAGGTGAGGCAGGTGTCGGGGCATGTGAGGCCTGGCTGCAACTGCCCTAAGTAAGTGGGTGCAGGTGTGTAGGGTGGCTCCACCCTTCATCCCTGCTCTAGCTTGTCTTATTTTCAGGGAAACATGGTATATATATCTTGATAGTGAATTATATAGACAAGAATAGGCCAGAACAGGATACAGAAAAGCATCAGTGTTGTTTTGTGCAATTTTCCCAAAAGAGCAGTGTTTCCTTTTGCAAGATAAATGAGCTGGTGGGATTTAAGTTTGCCAAGTGTTTCTAGGCCAAGTAAGAAAAAGTTATCACTGGAAGATATTTTCATTCTACCGATTGCCTATTCGTATTCAAAGCTGATCCTACCATTAAACTGCCTTAGTCTAGAGGTTTCTGCAAGACAGAGAGTGAAATGGAGGGACTGAGATGCTGGAAGACAGAGCCCTGTGTGCCACATAATGTGTCCTTTAATCTGTGTCCCATGACCACTTCATAACTTTCACAATATGTGAACTGAAGCCTGAAGCATTATTAGAGAGATGGTGCCACTTACAGTTATTTATTTTTAACTACATTTGCTTTTCTAGGACAAGAATTCATCCAAGTCATTTTGTAGAACATTATTTTACAGGTAGTACTCGACTTACAGCAGTTCATTTAGTGACCTTTCAAAGTTACCAACAGCACTGAAAAAAGTGACTTATGACCATTGTTCACAGTTACAACCTTTTCAGCATCCCCATGATCAAAATTCAGATGCTTGGCAACTGGTTCATATTTCTGACCGTTGCTGTGTCCCAAGGTCATGTGATCCCCTTTTGCAACTTTCTGACAAGCAAAATCAATGGGGAAGCCAGATTTACTTAGCAACCAGGCCACTGCAGTGATTCACTTAACAACTGAGGCAAGAAATGGGAAAAAACTCAATTAACAAATGTCTCACTTAACAATAGAAATTTTGGGCTCAATTGTGGTTGCAAGTCAAGGACTAACTGTATTAGCATCACGTTATTCACTTCATTATGGGATATGTATGATAGATTACACCAAGGGTGCCAAAGTGCTGGCCCGCGGGCCGGATGTATCATGCTGAAACGGCGCCCACCCCATTGCTGGCAATGGAAAAAAAGTCAGGGTACGTCATGACATGTCATGTGACATTGTTAGTTTGACACCCCTGGACTACACAATTAGTTTTTCTGAATATTCTCACTATTAGTTTTATTTCTGCCCTTTGAATCTATTTTCTTCTTCATGTTTTGGCATGTCCTGGAGTACTGCTGCTTAATGTAACTTTGTAATCAAGTTCAGATTAATCCACCCAAGAGAGACAATATGGACCACATTTTTACTGAAAGAAAAGCTGTTTTTTATTTTCAGAGCAAGAGCAACTCCAATAGAAAGCCAGCTTTCCACAATGATGAGCTTTCCTTGAGGAGACTGTTGCTTTTCCCTCCTTGAAGTAATATTTAACATAGCTACAAGCAATTTGTTGTTTAAAGGAACTGATTAGCACAGTTGTTGTCCATCACAGTATGCTACACACCTGATGTTAAAACATTAGCCAAGTGTTGCCTTACAACCATTAAATTACCTTTGGTTTCCTTTAGTCAGATGGCTGTTTTCATAGCAAGCAAGCAAGCATACACTTGCATGCATGCACGCGTGCAGACACTCTCACACACAGAGAGACACTCACAACCTGATTAACCACGTTCTGTTTGCCCATATGGGATAAGGTGGCTGACCAGATGTTCTGATTCTAAAAGATCAGTTGGTGTCCCAGTGATTTCCACTGGGATGTGGAATTGTCCCAGATTTTCCTGCTGAGAGTCTGAGCATTTGCAAGGGTAAAACCCCTGTAACCATTCAGGCATTTGGGAAAAGAGGATTAAAAGGAGAATCTGCCTCTGGGCTAGGATGGGAGAAAGCCCATAATATTCATCCGGCGTAGTTCAGATTAAAGCATGAAATATTATTAACAACCACCTGTGATAGGAGGAAGGGAAAAAGAGCAAGAGAGAGGGATGTTCTGTGGAAGTTCGTCAGGCTATGCAGTTGCTTTAGTTGGAAGGTTTGGTACTTGATATTGTTAGAAAAGATTCCATGTTTGTTTGGCATCCCCAGAATTGTCTGTGTAGATAAGGGGGGGGGGGAGAGAAGGAGAGAGAGATATTTTTCTTTTCCCCTTGGACAGGAATCTTTGATATTCTAATGTAAAGCTGCCTAGAATGACCAGATGTTGTGAATACTGTGAATAAAGGCGAATATTTGTAGTTCAGGGTTGAAATGAGAAGTCCAAGAGCACTCCAACACTGACAGGGATCCCCAACCCTGGGTCCGTGTACCAGCACTGGTCCATGGACCAGCATCAGTCCATGACATGCCAGCAATAGGCCACACAAACAACCAATAGGCCACACAAACAAAGCACATCTACGGGATGCAGGTAGCACACAAAAACACACCCCCTCCATTCCTCAGAAAAATCTTTCTCCACAGAACAAATCCCTGATGCCTAAAGAGTTGGGGACCATTGCACTAGAATATCAACTGACAACAGACCCTACTCCTTACTAGCACTGACAACATTACCTAGTTTGGGTAATGAAATGTCTGCATGAATACAACCAAGCTCAGAGAGCACCAAGGACCCCTTGGTGCTGTGGATACTGTGCCTGTCTACATGTACATTGTTCCCTTTATTTGCAGGAGGGGGGGAAATAAAGTCTTTAAAATGAAAGGAAGGCAGTTGGGCAGGAGGGGAAACTAGAAAGAGCAGGAATGGTGATGTAGTGAGTCCCCTTTCCCCCACTTGCTGTGTCTACCCTCCTGTGACATTAAAGCTCTTCACTGCACAATATTTTTCAAACGTTGCTTTCTAAAGAAGTTTGTATGGCTCCATTTTGGCAAAGGCTGCAGAGGCTCCTGTGTTTGCAAGCTCCCCATTTGGCTCTTCGGCAGGGGGAAAAGAAGATGCATCGAGAAGCACAGGGATCCCAAACAGAAATTATTATTGATTTAATCACATAATCAGCAGCAAACACTTCAGGCTAAGATAGCAAATCCATAGCAGCCTGCCCACATAACCACCCTTACAAATTTCCCGGCAAACCATGGCACACACTTAGCAAACAAGGAGAGCAGGGGTCACCTTCACTTGGCGGCAAAATATTGACATCCCTAAAGCTTAAATATGTTTTGAGTTAAGTGTTATCAATCAGTGATAAGAGCAGAATGTCTGTTAAACATAACTCCATTGGCAGGAGGATTACAGAATGCTTTCTTGCCATAATCTAGAAGCATCTTTCAGACAAAACTCTGCTTGAAATCAATTGTGCACAAGGAGCTGCCTGCTGAGACCTATTCAGTGTCATACAAAAGAAGAGAGAGTCTCCCTGTGATCTTTAACCATAATTGGTTATCTAATGAGAGCAGGGCTTTAATTTCTTTTCACATCAAACATAGAATCAATGCTCTGGATTCAGTAGTGTGTCTAAACAGGCTGGGAAGCCACCTCTTCAAGATGGGGGCCAATTTGGCTTTCCAAGCTGCCTTCAAACTTATTTTAATGAATCCCCCTACCTTTTTTTTTACTCCTGCAGAGGTCTAGGCAGTCATAGACTTACAACTATTCATTTAGTGATTGTTCAAAGTTACAACGGGACTGAAAAGAGTACTTTATGACAGTTTTTCACACTTATGACTGTTGCAGCATCCCATGGTCAGAAGATCAAAATTCAGACACTTGGCCACTGGCTCATATTTATGACAGTTGCAGTGTCCTGGGATCATGTGATCACCTTTTGTGGCCTTCTGGCCAGCAAACTCAATGGGGAAGCCAGATTCACTTCACAACCATGTTACTAACTTAACATCTTCAGTGATTCACTTAACAACTGTGACAAGAAAGCTCATAAAATGGGTCAAAACTCACTTAAGAACTGTTTCACTTAGCAACAGAAATGTTGGACTCAACTGTGGTCATAAGTTGAGACCACCTGTATTGCTGTCCTCTTCCAAGGGGACCATAGGCTCATTCAGCCACCGAGGACTTACAGCGTCCTACAATCCAGTGCTCTTTCAATGATTTCTTGCCTTTCAAGGAAAAAGCACACAAAAGGCCAGGAGGAATTTCAGCTAAGTGTTTATGAGTTTGGAAAAGGCCTGGCCACAATATCCAGCATGACCTATTGCTAAGGCAAAGTTCTTTCTAGTGAACAATTAGGCCATATCACTGTGAAAGTTGGTCCTTAAAAAAGTAAGACAGGAAGAAAATTGACTTATTTGAGCTGTGGGGCTGGAGAAGGCTCCGGCGTATTTCTTGGACAGCAAAGGTGACTAACAAGCAAGTACTGGGGCACATAATACCAGACATGTCACTGGAAGGTAAAATCACAAAACCTTGTCTCACTTAGTTTGGCTGTGTCACGCCAGAGAATTCACTAGAGAAAGCAATTATGCTTGGAAGAGTTAGTGGTAAAAGGAAACCAGGCTGTCAAAGAACATATTGGTTGGATACCATCAAAGCTGATACCAGCCAGAGCATGGAACAACTCAAAGAAGTAGTGCAAGATCAGAAGATGTGGAGAAACCTGGCCCATAGAATCAGCAAGAGTTGGACAATGACTGAATGGATCTCATCATCATCATCATCATTGTCGTCATCGTCGTCGTCATCGTCGTCATCATCATCATCATCACAATATAGGTTGCATAAAGAACAAGTAGAAACAGCAATGCAGGTGAAAAAGAAGACTCTTTGATAGGACTTAGGTAATATGAGATCAGTCTCATTTATTCTAACTCACTATTTGTGTCACCTATAAACCCAGTATATTAGTTGGCTGATACACAAATATAGGTGTATATGTGGAGCACTCAGTTGAATAGGAATATATGGCTGAAGACAAGAGTTGGTGATTTTGTGTCCCTCCTCAGGCTCTGAAGTTTTATGAATTAACATTCATTCATTTATTTGATTTAATCACCTTTCAGTTATCAAAACGGTATACAGTATATAGATTTCCCCTCCCCCACAACCCTTTGAGGTAGGCTAGGCATCTGACTGGGGAATTCTGGAACTTGAACTCCACATTGGGACTAGTGTCTTCTGATTGTATAGATCTATGATTGTATAGATCTGTGATTCTGTAAGTTTAATATCCTAATTGCTATGCTACAGTGTTTTTGAGCAGATTTTTTTTGAATTGAGAATAGTTGCCTGTTGCATTTTCAGAGTTACAATAGCTGTCTAGTATTTGTACAGAATACGTTTGTCTTACTGCATGTGTGAATGCTGTCCCTTGACCCTTAGAAACCACGACCTGTGCTTTCGATGGAACGAGTGTAGAGAAATCTGTGGATGCAGTTCCTTCTGTTATGCTTTTGCACATGTTCTCATCCCTATCTGCATAACCATTTTTTTTCATGCATTCAAATCTCTTTGAAACACAGAAATACAGAAGCACACATAGATACACTTCCTTCTCTTTTTTCCAGCATCAACAGTAAAACAAAAAACAACCATGTGAACAAGAAGCAAAACTAAACAGATGATGAAGGTAAAATAACACTGACAGGAAAGGAAAAGGAAAGCACACAGAAAGGGAACTGGAAAAGAAAAAGAATTTTTTTTAGGAATGTTTAGGAATACAGGAAAAGGGTTAAACTTACCTGGCAAACAGCTGTTTTCAAGCAGAAGTTAATCTTCAAGGACAGCCATATTTTTCAGCAGCTGCCCATGCAGCCATTTGAAGCTGTTGCCCATTCCTTTGTTTTAAACATCTTCTATACTTCCAGGAATAAAAGGTAGCCAACTCCCATCACTCGTGGCTAATTATTTGCAGAAAACAATCCATCATGCAGAAGTGGTCAGCCTGAACTCAAAATATTGCAGCTGAGATTCTATATGGAAAGGAACAGTCTTTCCATAGAAGAAATAGTATTTAGGTATAAGCTTAGATGTCTGTGAAGATTCTTAGTCACCCAGGTCATTGTTGTCTCAAATACAACTGGGCTGTTTTTACGTTGAGGAGGAAGAAGAAAACATTTTGCTTCTCATCCAAGAAGCTTCATCAGTTCTGATGGGGGGGGGAATGGAAGGATAGGTTCTGATAGGGTGTTGGGGGCTTAGATGTTGTGATTCAGGGTCAGCCTGTGGGTTCGGCAGTTGGGTCGGACGACTCAGAGGAGGAGGAGGGGGGTGTTGAAGAGCTTGCTGAGTGGATTGGACAGCTTGATGAGAGCCCCTAGCAAGGCCCCTCTCATCTGGTCACGATGCAGACCCAGCTGTGTGAGCCTGACAGCGTGGATGAAGATGACCCACAGCTGGCCCTGTTCAAGGACGCCTGACACAGGAGGCAGTCAGTCAGGAGTAAACAGAGGAAGGCAATGGGGCACCATGGAAGGAGGCACAGAGAGGCCACGCCCTGAACTGTATTTAAGGGGAATGTGTGGGAGGGCTGGTTTGCTGAAGGCAACCGCTTGGATTGTTCCTGCTTCTTAGCTCGTGTTTTATGGTTGGTGTCTTGTCTTACTCTGTTTTATGTGAATAAATTTGGCAGGCGTAATTCCAGCCTCTTGCCGTTTCTAAAGGGGTTGTCCCTGCCTTTTCTGCAGGGCCGGTAGCAGGCTGGTACAGAACATTAGATAAGCTTAGCTATTTTTCACTTCATAAGTTTATCTTGTATAGAACAGAGGTCACCAACCTTTCTCAGTTGGCAGACCAGAGGGAAAGGGAAGGGGAAGCATTTTACATGCGTGCACACTTGCATGGGGCCACGAACATGCATACGACGTAAATGGTGTGGGGATAGCATCTGTGTGTTACTTGCTAGCCCTTCCCCATTCTTGCATGGTGCAGCACCCAGTTTCTGCCTCACGGTGGCACCCGTTTTTGCACCCTGCATGGTGGCAGTGTCCCTTTTTCACACCCCGAGGTGCAACGGCATCCTATTTTCACGCCCTGCAGCGCAGCGGCATCCTGTTTTAACACCTTGTGGCCATGGTGCTAGCATGAGTGGAGGTGTGTGCACGCACACATGAGCGCACTGGCTAGCCTGTCTTGTGGCCCAGTGGCCAGTAGGCCATGGCCCACTACCGGGCCACGGCCCACAGGTTGCGGACCCCTGGTATAGAACATCTAGTGGATGATATGATTTCATTTGTCAGACATTGCATGATGTCATTTGATGCCAGATGCTGAATCTCATTATTCAGTGTTATGTCATGGGTGTCTGAACTTTGCATTGCAAACAACAACAAAAAAAAAACTTGTAAGTTTTAAGTAGTTGCACTGAGTTATGAACCTCATTCATCAGCCATTGATAATTCAAATAAACCACTTATGAATTCCTAATAAATTATATACTAAGGATCAAAAAACCTGTGTGGAATAAAGAAAATTCAACCTGTTAAATCTAAGCAGGAGTTTATCTCAACCACACAAAAGGACAGCAGACATTATTCTGAGCCACAGAAGTATAATTTAAAGTATCTTCCCTGTTCAGTTAACTTGCCTTTCTATTCACTGAAACATAGAAAACTGATGGCAGAAAAAGATCTAATGGTCCATTGAGTCTGCCTTTTGAGTTTTATTTTATTTTTAATTTTTTGTCAGAAGATGGACATGTCTTTATCCCAAGTATGTTTAAACTCAGTTACTGATGATTGACCCACTGTGTCTTATTCTTCTCCGGACTTCAGAAAAAAGTAATACTAAAAGGCTAAAGGAGAAATTAATGCAGAAAGCTGAATTAAAGAGCAAGTATATATGCTTTTGGAGTTGTGGATTTCTAGATTCAAAACTGTGACACTGATATTTGGCTAGCTTAGGAAGTGCAGGTATTAACACAAAGATGAAAGAATGTACTGTAGCTGAATGTACTGCAGCTGAATGTACTGTAGAGATAAAATACTTAAAAATATTGATTATAATAACATATATTATGGAGTGTTTGTCTATATTTAGTTTAATTAAAAAATCTTTTCTATTGATCCTATAATTAACGGAAACATTTATAAAGCAATTACAAAAGAATATAGACATAAATCAGATAGCTTCTGTATAAACAAATTAACTTAATGTGCCTGGAAAAATCATTATGCATCAATATCTATATGCAGAAAACTTCATAAAATAGACTTCTATGCTAGTTAAGAATTATCCACCAAGTTCTTCTTCCCAATAGATCACTTGCAAGCTCCAGTGGTATGCTTGGCAGTACTTGTAAAAATATTATAGAGTTCACAGACAGCACACAGAACCTGATTTATGTGCTAGGTTTTGTGATATCTTGGTTTTATTAAGAGTCAGCATTAAAACAATTATTTTGGTGTCATAGAGATGAAGATGCTCGCCTCTGACTCGGAAGGTGAGAGTCCAATCCTAGGCCAGGAAAGCTGTTTCTTTATCAGGGTGCAAAGAGAAAATATTTGCTGCAAACTCCAAGTAGGCATCAGGAAGGGCATCCAGTCAATAAATGTTCAGCTCCATTCAGTCACCCTGACCACCCCAAATCAAGGGATTACAGGGTCATAAATCAAACAATTATTTTATTCCAAGAAATGTTCTAAGAAATCTTTATCAGACAAGAAGGTTTCAGAACATAGGGCAAAAAAATAAAAGGAAATGGACAAAATATCTGTGGTATTAAAGCCATGTCCACATTTGGTTATGATCTGCAAAATGAGATTGCATACATCAACATAATTCCTGTCAAGAAAGGAAGTAATGTTAGAATTCTCCAAAGATTTTCCCACAAATCTACTTGGAAGAATGCAAATATTTGTTGCTCCCTCATTTTTGAAAGAGAAAACATAGTTGTTGGTTTTTAAAATTTTTATTCAGTTTGTCAAATAGGCAGATTGTAGGAAGTTGAATTAACTGCAATAATTTTTATCATTCAATATTATGAGTAAAACAGCATCAGATCCTTGTACAGACACCCACAGACAGAGCTGGTAACTGATAAGGGTATTCTGGTAATTTGTAACTTGAATTCCTCTGTTCTTAGATATAGTTCTTCTTACTTTCCTCTTTGTGAAAAAAGTCTTTGTTAGGCCATTATTGGTAGGAATGTCATGAACTGGTGTATACTTCACTAAATGGTGTAGAATTCAATCAATTCCTGGCACTTCTCTCTTGTCTGTAACTGTTCCCTATTCGTGTGCATAATTTTATTATTATAAATACTACATAATTTTACACATGGTTATTCTGCCTTTCTTTTCCTACATGGTGAAAAGCTGATCTGCTTCCACTCATATTACTTTGAACGTAATCATTCTGATGATTTTGTCATTGGAATCTTTGTGTGACTGTCTCTCTACTCCCCTACACAAGGACTATCTATGTTCACATTTGATTTGATTTTGGCTTTTGTGCTTTTATGCTCCCTGGCTGCCCTCAGTCTGCACTGAGTTTGTGAGGGCTACTGACTTTGAATGTCTGCTGGGCAATTGATCTAGCATATTTCTGATTAAGAATCATCGAGGATCCAGTGCACAGTAGTGAATAGATCGATTAGATAAACCATGTTATGTATGCATATGCAAGAATTCATAGAACCTATGCACTGTTAAAATTCTCATTTCTGTAACCTTTAACTAGGCAAAACAGTGCATGATAGGGTAACATTTTTTGAACCAAGGCACCTCAAAACGGTGAATTTACAGAATGCATGCATCCAAAACCTAGAACCCATGACACCCAAGGGAATGAAATATTTTGCTCCTGTATTCACAAAATCCTCATTTTGAATATTCCATGACGTTTTCCCAACCATTCACTCAATCCTTTGCTCCCACCCAGAAGCAGTTACTTATCTTCCTACTGGGAAGGGGGGGAGGACCAAGGAGGGTGCTGCCTGGGAAGGGCTCAAATCACAATCATGACAACAACACACTGCAACCATCGTAAATGCCACCTGGTTGCCAAGGACTGAACTGTGAACACTCAACTGTAAAGGTGATGCGACAGTCCTAACTTCAATGGATGGTTAGTCACTTTTTCCAAAGCTGTACTAGCTGTAATGCAACACATTAATACACACACACACACACACACACACACACACACTTCTCTCCATTCCTAATATTTTGGAGATTTTTTAAAAAAATATAATTCCAGGCCCAAACATTTTAAACTTTCTTACATGTAGAACCAATTGAAAATTAGAATTCATTGTTTGTTAGCATGAAGGAGGTCAGTATTTAATCTGTGATCTATACTTGGCCTATGTATTTTAGAAAGGCATATTAAACTACATTAAAAGTGATCTGTATTCCTTGCTTTTAAATAGCTGATGAGACCACTGGGACTGACATTATCAATTTTATCAGCAATGCTCCAACAGCCTTCACAAAAGAACCTTTGACAGCACATAAATAAAGAGAAATGGACACCATTAGCAGGCTTAAGGTAACACTAAGAAAGTAAAGGGATTAAATATTCCAGTCTTTTTTTAAAAAAACACATTTTTATTGAAAACATACTTTTTGCATACTTTTCATGGACTATTTGCAAACCAGAAAGGAAATACATACTTTGCAAGTTGTGATTATTGGGCAGAAATGTGTCATCTTATTTGTACATAATGCCTTGCATGCATGAGTGATTTCCTGTAAAGTGCCAAAAAAGAATTGGAGAGAATACCTAATATTAAGATCCAATTCGACACCTAGTCTTCTTTTACTGTAATCTCAAACGTCAGAAAAGACAACCAAGTTTTTGCCTTCTAGAATTCAATCCCTGGCTAAGTGAATCAGCTGATCTCTCAATTGTAGGGAAATTAGTAACTCTTTGAACCTTTCAGAACACATACAACTTTACAAATCCATTGCAAGTCTAGCCACTGTATTGATCTGGCCACCTTGTTTTGGGTGGGAAGATCTGCCTACCCTCCAGCTTTCTTTTGATGATTGCAGATTCATAGTTGGTCTACTGCCTCTGGCACTTGGCTTTTGTCTGTCTGATTTGTGACATGAGTTCCAGCTATCTTATCTTATATCTGCTGTCCATCTATTCATCTCTGCACTGCACCAGACCTGTTGCCAAGCTCAGAAGTAGTCTGAGACCTTATGCCTGAATAGGTCAAAACAGAATCCTTTCTCTGTCTCACATGGCAATAGATGCCACAGGGATGATTTTGAAACAACTCAGAAAGGCTAAGCAAAGATTACAGCTAAATATTAAAATGAGGTGCCATATCTCAGAGCTTTGCGGCAGACCACCATTTACAAAGATGCATTTTATTCTAATCTTCATATTTCCAAACCAGTCATTCCTTTCACAGCTGTTCCACCTGGTCAAATGATTGGGTTTTTTGTTTTTTGTTTTTGCTAAAGAATACATATAAGACAGTGATCTTTGAGCTTGGAAATGCTATGTTTGAATTGACTCTTGAAATTTTGTGGTTGCCAATAGAATTCAATAGAAATTGCAATATATAAAAACCAGGTACTGTCTGGCTATTTTAGACCCAGTATTTTTTTAATATCATTTTTGTCTAAAAGGGGACGGATCAGCTTGTCAATGAGATGTCAGTATGTTAATTTAATATAGCAGAAGCCCATTATCTAATCTTTTGTTGTCCACATATGGTATCTGTCCTCCTGTAAAGTTTTTTTTAGCAGTAGAAGCTTACAAAATATTTGTTTTAAATCATTAGGACTGTTATCATTCCATCACTGACAGACCTTTTCCAGTTGATTTTGCCTGAATAAAATCCTTCTACATTCTGCATACATGCCTTTTTTCTGATTGAATCTTAGACAGAATTATATTGGCCCTACAAAATTTTCTTAATTATAAATAAATTGTTTACTAAAAAAGAAAAAGTCAGAGAGAGAGAGTGGGCTACCAGGAAGAATATGAAATTTTCCTTCTCCCCCCCCGAATTATTTATTTTAGATTTAAAAAGAAGATTGTGCTTAAAATATCTGTAAAACTAATTTAATTTCTTTTGTAAAAATGTGGCTTTACCCTCAAATTGTCAGAGATATGATAAAGCTAATTAAGACATGCATGGTGTTAACAGTTTCATTAGAGGAGATAATATTGCAGAAGAAAAATAAGAAATCATTATGATGAATGCCTCAACATTACATTACATGTTAATGAAGTGTAAATGATCTAATTATTTTTGAAAGAATACAGATTCGATTAAACTGTTGGAATTAAATTGGAAAGGACAGCCTATTGTACTTTTTATGTACAGACAAGTTAACGTTAATTAGGCACAATCTACAGGAACAAATGAGGCACAGCCCTCAGTGAACAATCATGTATCCATTGCTCAAGGCAGGTTTCATAAAGAAATATATTAGGGAAAAAATTGTAAGTCAATTAAATACAGTGCTTTAGCAGTGGGAGGGAAAATGAGCAAGATTTTGGTTCCCTCCCCCACCATTTGGAGTGCTCTGCAATCAAGACAATAGTTATGTTCCATCACTAATTTCATAAATACTAATTTTGCTGATGAGGCATTCTGATTCTTATTCCTTCAATGACTTTCCTGGAAGCATTTAATGGCTTCTGAACAGATGATATTTCCAGCATTTAAACTCTGATCCGTATTAAGTTCAGGAGGTAAAGGAGAAACGGCGAGTCAGTAGTTAGCTATGACCATGGATCTCTAAAGTACAACATTTTGCTTTTTCAGATGCTGTAGGAAGCTAAGTGTGGTAGAGGAACAATACTCAGCTCCTAGATGGATGAATTTGTTTATTTAGCGTATGGAATATAGCACATAGATAACTAGTAAAATTATATAGAAGGAGCCCGTAATATTATGGTACACCTATGATGGAAATACAGTCAGTTTTGTAAGGTTGAGGAATTCAATACACACACACACACACACACACACACATACATATACATATATGTATATATATATAATAGGTTACATTTTAAAATATGTTGATTCATAAGAATAGAATAAATGTTCTATATATTAATATAGGCCATTTATCCAATTAAACATAATATTTCTTTAGTTGGAGTAAGTCTGCTTTTCTTCCTGTAGAAGTTCTCAAATGGCAGCTAGTCACTATGTGATTCAGTGTTTGGTGACTGAATGACTAGATGACTGAAATATGTAATTGCTTAACAATATGGATAGTCTGATGCTGCAAATCTGGCAAATATAAGATTATTCAGCAATTAGAGACACACTCAGATTTCCTGAATCTGCTCATCCTTTTGTTTTAGGAGCTTAAAAAATAGAAAACTCAGACGAGAACACTGCCATTTCTTTCCAAAACAGGGCTCCTACCTCTATTATGTCTTCAAACAATGGATCATCGATACTTGCTATAGGGCATAACAGAAAGTCTTATTATGGACACATCACTTCCTTTTCCTTGAAACACAACTCTTTTGCGAGTCCACTTGTATCAATTTGGCTGCTAGTTTTTAAACATTCCCTGTCTTATCTTCCTAGTTTTTAGGGTTTATTTATATAAGAATGGTGAGATTGAGCTAAATTAATGCTTAAAACGGGGAGGAATAACAGTTTCATGCTGTGAACACACAATAAATAATATGAAGCCATCACATTGTTCTTCTGCTATTTGGAATTTAATGAAAAGTATAACAAGATATATCTATAATGTGCTACCTGATATCTCCTCTGGCTCTAATCATTAGTATGGTTAATCTGAACTATATGGTATTTCATGATGATTTAATTGCAATAACAATTATTTTCATGTACAAGCTGTCTTTGGTAGGCATAGAGAAATGAAATATATCAGCTTATTCAATAGATCAACAATCTGTCAGTTTTTAGTCAAGCTTTGTAAGGACAATGTTTTCCTAGGCTCAATGCAAAAACGTTTCACACCCTTTTCCTGAGGCAAACTAAGCTACTCTTTCTTTTGAGTACTGATGAAACGTCCTCATATTGAACCTTGGAAATGTAGCCAAACATATTTGTTTAATCTGAAAGCCAAGCTACAAGCACACTAAGATGATTTTAATGCTGCAAAGAAACAATGTCTTTGTGTACATATATTACTTCCTTTCAAGATCAGCTAAGTTCAGAATACAATTTTTTAATGTTCAATTTCAGAAAAATAATTTCATGTTGTATGAAGGATACTAATTGTTCAAATTGTATGAAAAGGTTCCTATATGATTCATCACCCCAACCCACATACGTCACAAGTAGTATGGATAACAGTTGAAGAAGAAGCATCAGAATAACAGAAGGGCAGTTGGAAGGGACCTTGGATCTTCCAGCCCAGTCCTTTGTTCAAGTGGGAGGCCTTATACCATTTCACACAAATGGCTGTCCCATCTTTTCTTAAAAACTTCCAGTGATGGAGTACCCATAACCTCTGAAGGCAAGGTGTTCTACTGATTGATTGTTCTAACTGTCAGGAAACTTCTCCTTATTTTTAGGTTGGATCTCTCCTTGATTAATTTCCATCCATTGCTTCTTGTTCTGACTTCTGGTGCTTTGGAGAATAGGTTGACTCCTTCTTCTTTGTGTCAGCCCCTTAGACCTTGCAACACTGCTATCATGTCACCCCCTAGTATTTCTTTTCATTAAACCAGACATACCCAGTTCCTGCAACCGTTCTTCATATGCTTTAGCCTTCAGTTCCCTAATCATCTTTGTTGCTCTTCTCTGCACTTTCAGAGAAAAGTCCCCCAGAGTCTCAATAGCTTTTTTTATATTGCGGCAAGCAAAACTGGATGCAATATTCCAAGGGTGGTCTTACCAAGGCATTATAAGACAACACTATCAGACATAGATTTCATTGTGTATGGATTCTTGAGGGAGCTAAGACCCTGCCTTATCTTATGGGCTAACACAGAGAACAGGCTATGTGCTCTTCGTGACACTTTCATTACATTATTTCTGTCACATGACATGATATCCCAGCAATCTTACTTGGAACTAGTGGTTCCTCTAATCAATGGATGAAAGTTTCCACTGTAATTAAAATGTAAATAAGACCTGGCAATTCAAAAAAGGATGGTGGTGATGATGATGATGGTGATGGTGGATGATGATGATGATTGACGATGATGATAGACTTGAGGTATACTTTTTTATCCCAAACCTGTCTCTTTTTCTTTTCTTCACTGTTCCCTAGCTCTAGGTTTAATGTATAGTAAATGTGTTAGTCTTCAAGGCGCTATAAAACCTTTTGTTATTTTACTAATAATAAACTCAGTTGCTTCTCTGGAAATTTTCATCTTCTCTGTTGTCAATTCTAAATTCTTCTGGTCTTTTTTCTCCCTTTCTAAAAACTTTTCAGAGTTGCAATACGTTGGTCATATTTATTTCTTGGTTGCTACTGCTGATAATCTTCTACCATTTTATTCAAGGAGTTTTTTATGCTAGATCTTTTAGATTAGAGTCACTAGATGGTATTTAAGGATTAGCCTCTGGGATTTGGGTCTAACAAAAGAATGTGAAATATAAAATTCAGTGACCAGGGAAAAAATATGAACACAAACTACCAACTGAATTAGCCAAACCTTACATATATCCATGAAGATCTTCTGCTTTTTAAGAAATAGCCTGAATATACTGTAAATCATCAACATCAATTTTATGGCCTTTTAGTGAAAATGTGATAAATGGTGTTTTTGTTCTCAATATATTATATTTTACTAGATGGTTACATCTAGCTTTCAGTAACAGGTACAATTCTAGTTAAAGGCTTACATCATAAGAAGGGCCCATATAGCTCTTATAGGTTTGAAGCTTTAAAGTCCTGATGGCCTCTTATGGAAAGAAATACCAACAGTTTATGTACTTTTGCTATTGGCCAGTCAGTTTGCTGACATGCTAGTATATGATCTTATTCATCAATCATTTTTATATTGGCACATTAACACAAAGTATAATGAGGTTAATTGATTCAATGGAGAGCAGCTGAAGCAAGTTATACAATTTAGTGGCTTGCTCTTATTAGATTTACTATCATGTTAATATATCAAAAAATCAGATCATTACAGTAAATTCAATGTCAATGCTGCTAACGTTGGATGTTCCTGCTCTGACAACTGATGAAAATGCAGCCATTTTTTTCTTTTTCTTTAACGTGCATTTTCTGATATTTAGAGATTAGGTGCAGTAAGGGGGGTTGGAATGAAAGCTCAGCAAGCCACATCAATAACGCGGCTTTGTGGGAACCCAAGGACAAGTTGATAATGTTTTGGTGGGCTGAGGTGCTGGCGAGGAAGCCCATGTTTTAGGCTAATTGGGGAATGTGATTTATGGCAGCTTACTGGGGGTGGGAATTACACTTTGTTACTTTGTATCTGGGGGGAGGGGAATTTAGTTTTTGGGTTCAACTATGTAGTACCGATACTTTGTTTCCCGAATAAAATGTTCTTTAAGGAAGAATTTTGCCTTAAAGTTCTTTCGATGGGTTTCTTCTGTCGGAACCATGACATCCAATTTATTGGAAGAATGTGGAAGAAATGTTAGGGAACATAATGTAAAGCAATTATTTCTGCCTAAAATGGAACTACTGTGTCATTACAGTTGTGCTAAAGAATAATCATGCAATATTATTTCAAATATTTTTTTTCTCCATTTCTTGTATCTGTAGTTAAAATGTCTCTCCCCTATTATTGATTTAAGTTATATCATAACCTATCATTTTCCTTGAAATTCCCCCTGTGATGATGATAGAAGTTAGTGAAAAAGTAATAGATACTGAGACTACTTTAACTTTTTGCTCTGAAACATAAATATCATCTCAGTGTAATAAGAAAAATGGACTTTAAAAGATATTCCCCGAAGTATTATGATCTTGACAACATGATACATATTTCCTAGTGTGGGAGATTATCAAGTAGAATAATTTGTTTTGAAGTCTTTTTTCTTCTAGAGGTAACTATTTGCTAAGTTACATATGTTCACAGAATATTAAGTGAAAATTTATCTGCTTTTATTTTCAGTATGTGGAGATTATACATACTAGATAACATGACAAGCAGCTAAGATCACAGTCTCTCTGGCCTTGTCTGGTGATAACCACAGACATTAAGAGTCTGATTTGGAATGTAACAGGAGTAAATAAACAGCAGGAAACAATAAATGAAAGAAAAAATAGATATATGTGTCCAGGGGAGGGGAAAGGGGAAGGTTGTAACACATCTTAATGAAGGTAGTAAGGGCTAAATATATTTTAAATGTATTTGAGACCTGGTGGCACAGTGCAGTATTGCAGGCAAACTCTGCCCACAGCCTGGAGTTCAATCTGGACAGGGCTCAAGTTTGACTCAGATCGACTTCCATTCTTCTGATGTTGGCATAATGGGGACCCAGATTGTTGGGGGCAATATGCAAATAATGCTTCTTTATTGTAAACTGCCCAGAGAGTGCTGTAAAGCACTAGGCCAGGGGATGGTATATACACCTAAATGCTTTTGCTCTTGCTAAAGTATTAATTGGTGTCTAGATTGTGGAGGATCTGGAGATAGAAATCCACAAATTAATATTATTTGCTGTTCCGGTAAATGGTAAGAATTGTGCAATATTTTAAAAGAATGTAACCTGGTGAAAAGTATTAGTCAGTTACATGACATGAATGGATTGGTTGATGGAAGTGAGGTAAGAGAATACAGGGGATTTTTTTTAAAGAAAAGAATGTGGAGACTATGAATAAAGGAAAATGACTGGTGAACATCTGTTTATTGAAAGTGTCTTGATTTTGAATATATAGTTTAAACATTGGTCTATTCCTATGTACATTAGAAAAAAATGAGTAAAAAGCCTGATTAATTTCATTTTTTCCATGAGGAAAAACTGAGAAAATTAGTGAAGAATACAGAGGAGGTACTTCAATATGGGATATGCCATTGTCAAGTGGTCTAGGACAAGTTGGCATGGCCAACTTGCCACAGTACAGCTCAATGCTGTATTAATCATTTCATTCAGTTACTTTTATTGTTGGTGACCACGTTTTTGTTGAAATTATTGTAACTCTTGTATTTCTGAATTGACTTTCTTTATTTTATTATCAATGACCATGCCTCCATTACAACTTATTTTTGTATTTGTTGAATTGTCCTGCGGTGAGTTGGCCCATGGTAAGCTGTCCCATTCCTTTGTCAAGCAATGTCAAGAGTGGATGCTGTGGAAGAAATGGACATAAATCAAAAGGAGTGAAAGGGCCTTCAGTAAACTACAGGATGGGCAGGTATGAGTGGTGAATGAACAAGGATCAAAAGACAAATTAATTTTCCAATAGATAAATGGAAAGGAAAGGGGTGTAGAAGCTGCTTCAAACAGAGTAAAATGAATTATGTTATAGGGTGCTACAGAGCTGTATGGAGTGATGCTAATGAGTGGTATGAAAAATGATGCTTGGTGGAATAAAATGAAAGAAGAACGGTAAGAAGAAACGCATATAAGAGAATGACTGCTGCAAAAAAATAGAATGTAGGAAAGGCATTGGGTAATGGATATAGAGAAAATAGTAGCTGCAAAGATAGAGAGAGTAAAGATCAGTTAAAATTAAAGTAGGCAGAGAAAATAGAGAGCAGTTTTGAAGGAAATACTAAATACTTTTACTTACAGTGAGTGAAAAGGGATCAAGAAACATCCAGCAGGATAAATGGAAATAAAAACTAAAGTGATGAAATATTTTGGATAAAGTTCAAGGTAATGGATTCTGGGAGGAACATTTTATATTGATGTGCCAAAAAATGAATTTTAACCAAATGCTATAAATGCTAGTTCAGGAAAAAAATGATGAAAAGGAAGTGATAAATAACTATGAAAATCTTGGGAAAAAAAATGCTCAGACTGCAAAAGCAGAAGAAATTTTAAAACAAGGATGGGATTTGTTTTACATATGTTGCTTAACATTTGGAAAAATACTGTTATTGTTTCCTTGCATAGAGAGAAAGGTAGCAAAAATGAAGGCAAAACTACAGATGGAGTTCAGGTAGTCCTTGACTTAGGACTACAATTGAGCCCAAAATTTCTGTTGATAAGTGAGACAATTGTTAAGTGAGTTTTGTCACATTTTACAACTTTCCTTGCCACAGTTGCTAAGTGAATCACTGCCATTGTTAAGTTAGTAAACCGGTTGCTAAGTGAATTTGGCTTCCCCACTGACTTTGCTTGTCAGAAGGTCACAAAAGGGGATCAAATGACCCTGGGACACTGCAGATGTCACAAATATGAGTCAGTTGCCAAGGGTCTGAATTTTGATCTCATGATCGTAGGGATACTGCAACTGTCTTAAGTGTGAAAAATGGTCATAAATCACTTTTTTTAGTGTCATTGTAACCTCTCATTCTAAGAAGTTTATTTATTTATTATTTATTTATTTGATTTATATACTGCCCTTCTCCCGAAGGACTCAGGGCGGTGTACAGGGCAATAAAATAAGAATACGGGATACAAGATTTAAAGTTAAATGATTGTGCCCAATGTAGTAGGTTAGTTAAAATAATGTTAAAACCCAAACCCATCAGGCTAGGCCGGCTTGTTCGAATAGATAAGTTTTTAGATCACGCCGGAAGGAGCGAAGGTCGGGGGCCATCCGGAGTTCAGTCGGTAAGCGGTTCCAAAGGATTGGTGCACCCACTGAGAATGCTCTCCCCCTGGGGGTCACCAGCCGACATTCTCTGACCGGTGGTACCCTGAGGAGGCCCTCTCTGTGGGAATGTACAGGACAGAGGGAAGTTGACGCCGGCAGTAGGTGCTCCCGTAGGTAATCCGGAACCATGCCATGTAGGGCTTTGTATGTCATCACCAGCACCTTGAATTTCACCCGGAAGGCAACTGGAAGCCAATGCAGCTCACGGAGCAGAGGTGTAATATGGGAGTATCGGGAGACCCCCAAAAGAACTCACGCAGCTGCATTCTGTACCAGCTGAAGCTTCTGAGTGGTTCTCAAGGGCAGCCCCATGTAAAGAGCATTGCAGTAGTCTAGACGAGAGGTCACAAGTGCATGAGTGACTGTACGCAAGGCATCCAGGTCCAGATAGGGTCGCAACTGGTGCACCAGACGAACCTGGGCGAAGGCCCCTCTAGTCACAGCTCCTAAATGATCTTCTAAGGAGAGCTGTGAATCTAAGAGGACACCCAAATTGCGAGCCTTATCTACGGGGGGTAATAACTCACCCCCAATAGTTTCAATTTGTGAGGAAACCTTTGGCTCCTCTAATCCAATTTTCTTAGGACACCATGATCCTAACTTAGGGATTAACAAAATACAAATAATGACATGGAAAGAACACTGAGTAAATCAGTTTGAAATTAAAATTGCAGATGAAAAAGAATCAAGTCTCAAAAAATAAAGGGTCACCCATATTTATTCCCAACATCTATAATTAGAAATTTGGGAGTAGATGAAAGAAGATTTTTAGAGGAAAAACGGACAAGATCAGAAAGAACCCAAGGCATTCAATTCTTAAATAAAAATATTTTCCCTTCCTAAAACCTGGAGTGTTTAACGAACATGATAATCCCAGACCAGTCATTTCCCAGAAATGTTAACTTTCCAAGTGAAAGTGATGCAAGACCCCAACACATGTTCCTTCCATCTGGCTTTGGCATCCCACTCAAACATTTCCAATTCCCAAAGCCCTCTGAAGCTAACTACACACAAAAACAGTGGCCCCTGAATCCTACACAATTTTGACTAACTTATCTTATAAATACAAGCCTTGTAAGTTGAGGACTACCTGTAGCTTGTTAAGCATGCCTGGGATGGGGTTTGGCAGAATTCTGGTGAAGAATATAATGATAACGAGCAAAGTTTGGGATGTGCAGAGAACATTGGGAAGTTATACCCAGACCAGATTTCTGCCCTTCATCAGGACACTGATAAATGAATGAATGTGAGAAAATGTATTTTAAGTCTACAAAAAGCATACGATAAAGTGATTAGACCTGAATCATGGAAGGTTTTGCATGAATATGGAGTTGAAGGTTGGTTGCTAAATGTGACAAAGCAGTAGATATAGCCATAAAATAAATGTAAGTAAATGCTGGCTGGCCATACATAAATGCAATAAAAATAAAAATAAAATCAAAACAAAACAAAAACTAAAGCAAGCAGATGAATTGTGGACTTTGGTAGAATGTTTACTGGGAACCTGGACATGGTTGAAACTAAGATGGTTTGCAAGGGTGACAGGAATGAAGGGATATTGTGAATGGTTGGGTATAAACTACACAGATGTTTCTGGTTATTTTCAGAGTTTTGTTTCAGCCAAATATTCATAGATGGTGAAACCACAGATAATGATATTCTGAAAAAAATTACGCATGCATCTTCTATTTTGCGCATGCCTAAAATACATTAAAAAACATTTCTCCTCTGATCAAAACCGCATACCCAAAAGAGAGGGTATCTAAAATCTTTTACCACAGATAACAAAGTCACATCTGTGTTAACCATCCATGGAAATGTGAAATTATAAGATATGTTCTAGGGGCAGTTCCTTCTGCAAAGATCTTGGCAGTGTGGGAGACTGATGCAATTGAAATACGCTTTGGACCACCTCATGAGTTGCTTAGGTCTTTGTGTACTCAAATTAACATAATGATCTAAATCAATAACAATCTGGGGACCAGCAGAGATCATTTAACAGAAATATAATTTGTATGTGGTATGGGACAGCAGTCAGTACCCCCATCTCTGTTTTTTGCATTAAATGGTAATTTTTTTGGTCTGATCTATTGTTACTTTGCAAGAATTTCTCTTTTTTTTGGACATGTGCTGATCATTCTTCATGTATTGGGTTATTTATGTATTTGCTGACCCTGAAAAAGGTTCATCTGTGTAAGGTAATTTTATCCTTAATTGCATCATTTTTCATACTGTGATCTGATCATATCAGTATCATCATATGGATGAAGTATCAGAAAGACAGTGTTTACAAAACTCCTTAATTTGCAGGAAAAGTAACATCCTTTACTAGAAAATATTTTACCTTTTTACAGCAAGAGAATATATACATTGCTTAGTCTATGTTCACATGAGTTAGCGCAAATTGTAACTCAAAACCAGTATTACCACCGATTTGGATTAACACGAGATACGTTGCAGGGAGATTTCCAAATGCCAAGTGAATAGAGATTGTTCAAGCTGAGCAAATTATTTCATTTTTGCATAAATAAATGCCTGCTTTTAAGAAAAGTGGTACTTATGGGGAAATATTCTATGCTGTTTTATTTTGTACTTAGTAAAATAAACAACCCTCTGTTAACATATTTTTGCTGTTATGTACACTTTGTATAATTTTATTTAACATATTTAACAGAGCAACTAATATATTATATACACTATTATATATGATGGTGTGAATTCCATTGCAGTAGCTGGATGGTACAACTGACCCAAGATCTTTTTAGACATATGTGAATCAATGGATTATATGTAATGTGTCCAACTTTGCAATGTTCTTCAGAACATGTGCCAACACAAATACAGTATCGATATGCAACTTATTGAAGTGCATGATTCTAGAGGTTGATACAGTTGATTTAATGAGTTACAAATGGGAACTATATTCATATTCCTGTGCATTTTGGAGCCCCTTTGCTTAACTAACTTCAAAGCACTGCAAGCCCTATCTGCTGTATATAGAGAAATCTAGACATTTCAATGTGAAATTCTGCACTATAATCCTAACTTCCCAGGATAGGAAACAGAAGTTGGTCAACCCAACATTCTTTCTTGCTATTAATGTTACTTTCTATGATGCACAAAAATATGGCATACAATGAAGCTGTGGGTTCTACTGCTATCTTGAATGTATATAAAAATTAGCAAATACAAATAAAAATTAGGACAAATCTAGTACTTGGCTTGCTTTATTCAATGTGTAGATTCCATGTACTAGATTTATCTGTGGCGAAGGATGGTGGGAACTGAATGCCAGCAACATTGGGAGCATGGCTCTATTCACATTTTTGGGAGGGAAAGAGAAAAACAAATGGACTGAGTATTGCTCTCTGCTCTGGTTGTGATGAACAGTCATAAGGTTTATAAACAGATGATGTCTGTGGAGATCCTCAATCATCCAGCTCATAGTTGTCTCAAAGGTGCTTTTTCAAAAGGTAACTGGACTGTTTTTTTCTTTGAGGAAGAAGAGCAAACATTTTGTTTCTTCTTCCTCAAAAAAAAAATGCAGTCCAGTTGCCTTTTGAAAAAGTCCCTTTGAGACATAAACAGATGATTTTTCCTGTGATTCAACGTTATTTCCCAGGTGCAATTTCTAAAAGAATTATGCTCAGCTGGGCTTGCAGCTTGCATGGAGCCTGTTTGAATGTGTTTTTCAGGATATTGAATGATACAATGCCAGATTCAAAATATTGGATTAGAATGCAAGGCTTATCATATTAGCTTGACAGTCATCTGTATATAACACACACAGAGAATAGAACTACATCATTTGAACCTATTGCACGTTATGATATGTTATATCGAAAGGATCCAGCATTGTGAAGAATGTGGCTTATCAAAAGATGCGGGGGAGGGGCATGGTTCTTCTTGAAAGGGGTTTTGTACTTTCCAGATCATTTAATTACACAGCCTGCTGACATGCCTATTTCTGGGATTTCCCTCTACAACTTTCAGTCAAAAACGTTGCCTTAGGGTGCAGCGATAAATATGATTCACAAGCTGTGTCTCAGAAGTGGACCCTTCCTTACCCATAAAAACCTTCAGCAAATGCATCCTCTCCATGAAAATATTTCCTGATAGCTCTTTTTATCAGAGATGTCAGCGGAATAAAATAATTTTCTAGACTGGAATTGGCTAAAATACAGGCCTGATGACAGAAACCAATAATTCAGAGTAAGATATTGATGGTCACACATGCCGCTTTCCATTTTGAAAAGCAGTATCATTTTGTGAGGTGCCCAAGCAGTCCATTTATCATCGCAAGCACATTAGGAAGCCCTGCTATGTCACCAACTCTTCTTTTTTTGATGTGTTATCACAATGGTTGGCTACATGGCAAATGATTGCATTTAGCGTGCAGATGCTCCTGTTGTGAATAGGGAAATCCCAACAACTGTCTTGTCAGCAGCTCCTGAATTCCTGTTCATTTGCAGCCCAGATTCCCAAGTTCTCTTTCTGAAAAGCAGAAACATGGGAAGTCTAGCATGAAGTGTGCATGGGTGAGTCAATCCACTTACAAAATTTGAACTAAAGCTCAAAGGTTACTAACAAGCAAGTACTGGAGCACATAACAGCAGACATGTCAATAGATGGCAAAACCATGAAACTGTGTCTCACTTACTTTGGCCATGTCATGTGAAGGGGAATTCACTGGAGAAGGCAATTATGTTAGGAAGAGTTAGTGGTAAAAGGAAAACAGGTCATCCAAGAGCACGGTGGCTGGATATCATCATAGCTGACACCAGCCAGAGCATAGAACAACTCAAAGAAGCAGTGCAAGATTGGAAAATGAGGAGAAACCTGGTCCATAGAACTGCCAAGGGTCGGATTCGACCGAATGGATAGCATCATCACCATTGCTGCTTACAGTTTGCCTCCAGGAGAATTTCATCAATCCAGATGGAAATAATGGGATCTTGCAGCTTCTTTTCCTTTGTTTCTTTGTAAGCCCCCCGGATTTGTGTTATAGGAGAAATGGACAGCATAAAAAATTAATAAATACATGCACATTTAACAAATAAATACATATTCTTATGGATTTCATATATGAGCATGCACGTACAAACTGTGGGTAGGGTTGTGCAAAATGGTCTCTGCATAGAAGATCTGTTTTTGGATAGCTGGCATCTGGGATGAAACATTGGTCCAGACACAGAATGAAATATGGCTGTTTTGTTCTGGATATGGATGAAGCTGTTTTTTTCTGGGCAGGAGCATTTTGTGAGGGGGATAAGAGTGGAGAAAAGTGGTGGCAGATAAAAGAAGAAACTGGAAAGGTGAAGGCAGATATCTGGTGGGTCATGGCATGATGGGTATAGGCGGTGGTAACAGAGGGTGAGGGGAGGCTAGGCTGAGAAAGGTCCTGAGAAGACTAGGGGAAGGGATAGGGTATGCCATGCTGGGAGCTACTGAGAGGAAGATCAGACAGAAGAGAGCAAGGAGGCCATGTTTATCAACTTCATAAAGTTACACTAGGATCTTGGAGGTTGCCACAGCCATCAGGAACACCAAAAAAATTGTGGTTGTGTTCCTCCTGTTCAATGGCCTATCTTAAATGGTTCAGCGCAAGTTCTAGAAGAGCACATTACATTTGTTTTGAGTTTGACCTCTCCTTCCTCATTTTATTTTTTGTGCGTGCTCTTTCTTAATAGTTGATCATGCAGAGTAAAGCATCTAAAGCAGGGGTGTCCAACTTTGGTAACTTTAAGATGTGTGGACTTCAATACCCAAAATTCTGGGTGTTGAAATCCACATGTCTTAAAGTTGCCAAGGTTGGACACCCATAATTTAAAGCTTGGGGAATGGATATTTCCCATTATCATCCATTCAGAGCACTTATAAATCTCAGCACAAACACAAGATGAAAGTGAAGCAAAACAAATACAAATAGAAACCTAAAATGTGCAGAGAAACCTAGTTTAGGCTGGTGAAGAATTCTGGGAACTGGAAACCAAGAATGGCTGGTATGCAACTAGCCATGGCTGAATCTTTTGTTTGCTTAGCACAGTTGAGGCATTTCACAAGACAGCCATTGCTACATTAGCAGTGAAAACCAGTCTGGCAGTTTTACAGATCCCTACCTGCCTGCTTAGATACAATTTTAAATGATGATTATGCTGATAGCATTCATTGTACTTGTGAGCTGGGAGTGATCTTTTCTGTTGTGTTTTTGATGGGAAATGAGTAGTGTTGGTATAGTGTCCCTGTGCTTAAATCATATAGTATTTACACTGCATGTTCTTTACATTTTTTGAAAAAAAATCAGTTCTGTTTGCAGGCATATGTATACACAGCCCACCCACTCACCCCACTATTAGATAACTACTGTACAGCTGTTTTTTTAAAAATCTTCACGCTTGCTGTACACACCATTAATCTACTCTAAAAACATATGATTTTAAAAATGTTTCTTAGGTGCTGCACTGTTATAATGACATTCTGACTGAAAAATCAGTTTAAGTGATAATATTATGAAAGGTGAAACATACTACAAGATGATAATGATAGGTTGCAAAAAAACATCAAGGCAGAACAGTCAGAATCTAAAGGTTTCTATTCTAGAATCCAAGGAAGAGAGGGGGAAACGGATACAATCAAAATACCATAAAATGGTTTTAAATCACTTTCTATCAGGTATGTAATACTGGTGGAATATTTTTACAGAAGTGCATTTCAGCTTTCATAGTCAATTCCTTAAAATAAGATTGTGAACACTGACTGCAGGATACTGGCTGGACAGCCATTGTTACTGGTAACAAATTGACAGTTCAATCTTTACATGGTGCATGAAGGTGAAACTGCTCTGACTAGCATAGGCTTACTGCAGGCATGTCAAACTGCCAGCCCATAGGCTGGATGCGTCATGCCGAAACCACACCCATCCCATTGCTAGCAATGGGGAAAAAGTCGCAATACGTCCTGACACGTCATGTAACATCATGAGTTTGACATGCCTGGTTTACTGGATCTGTCCTCAGTAAGTGTATAGTCTGTCATCATATAGAGGAGGTACTGCTGCTGTATATTAGCAAAATGAAAAACACAAATGGTACATTGCTAGCAGTGGTGACTACAAATAGGGCCGCCCCTTTCTCCATCCCCCCATAAAAATGAAGGGCTTCTGTTTATTTCTTTGATACATGCAAAGGGTGGCAATTAAAAAAAAAGGATGAAGACACTCTGAGTCATTTGAGAAGTTCACTGTTACAAGTGGGGTCCTAGCAGGAGCTTGTCTAACCACGCCCACGTAAATACTTTTTCAGAGAAAATGGGATATCCGTAGACTCATTGAGAGAATGCTTTCAAATTGTGGTGTTGGAGAAGACTCTTAAGAGTCTCTCTTGGACTTCAAGGAGATAAAAAAGTCAATCCTGAAGGAAATCAACCCTGACTGTTCTTTGGAAGGAGAGATACTGAAGCTGAAGTTAAAATACTTTGACTACCTAATGGGAAGAGAGAACTCATTAGAAAAGACCTTGATGTTGAAGGCAAAAGGAGAAAAGAGGATGGCAGAAGATGAGATGGTTAGATAGTGTCATTGATGCAATGAATATGAATTTGGGCAAACTCTGGGAGAGAGTGGGTCCTGGCGTCCTATGGTCCATGAGGTCATGAAGAGTCAGACACAACTTAGCAACTGAACAACGACAACTGAGAAAATGAAAAGCAGTGTACCATTGCTGAAAAATACTTTTGAAGAGAAAGGAATGGCTGAATGAAGTATATGTAGACTGTTTGTACTTCAAAATACTTCTCTTAAAAAGTGGTCTTCCATTAAGTCTTGGGTTAAGATATATGGATGGGTCCCATGAATTGGTGGGTGATGTACTGTTGGACAGATACTGTTTTATGAATGTTTGTTGTTGGTATAGTATTATTTTTTTTAATTTTGTGAAGTTCCAGACTTGTTTGGAATGAGTAATCTAGATATGGAAGGAAGGAAGAAAGGAAGGAAGGGAGGGAGGGAGGGAGAGAGGGAGGAAATCCCATTTTTAATTTATTTAAAACATTCCTGAGCATTTTTATTTTGTAGCCAAGTGCAAGGAGCCTGTTTGATTGTGTTTTTCAGGATACCAAGTGATACAGTGCCAAATTAAAAATATTAGGTAAGAATGCAAGGCTTATCATATTAGCTTGACAGTCATCTCTGTATCACACAAACAGAGAAGTAGAACTACATCATTTGAATCTATTGCATGTTATGATATATAATGGAAGGATCCAGCATTATCAAAAGATAGGAGGTGGGGCACTGTTCACGTTTGCTGTACAGTGGATTTTGATTCAATTCCAGATCTCATCTTGCTTTAGCTGCTTTTTGCATAGATCAGATGCTATTTACTAGAAAAAGAATGAAGGATAGAGGAAGCAGGCTGGGAGATGCAAGAAGGCACAAAAAGGATTGTGAGGTGTCTGGAACAGAATGGGAAGGAGAATAGACATAAACAATCAAGAAATGAAAATCAAGTCATTTGGCGGCTTATTTAATAAATGGCCATTTAGCCTACAATGGATGGCAAGAAAATTGGGAAGAAAGAAGTTTCAAATTATTCAGAGAGACACCGCATTAATTGACACATAAATGAAAGTTAAGAGAAAATTCTTCTTACTGTTTCAAGATTTTTCTTTAATTTAAATACTGTTTAATTGTTCTATTGTTTTTATTAAAATACTGTATTGAAATCCATGTAATCCTTATTTATTTGATTTTGCCTAATTATGTAGGACTTGACAAGGCAATCTGTTCCAAAGAAAGTTGGGAATTTAGTGACAATCTGTACTTCAGACTCTTCACTCTTAACTATTATGAAGCCACAATAAGTTTAGGATGCACATCATAATATTGTTATGTAAGTGCAATAATGGATACTTCCAACACAAGTTTGTAATTAAAATATTATTTGCATGAAGATATCATGACATAGGCAACATGACTTCCTGTTGCTTTATTCCCTCCTCAATCTAAGATCTACTCTCTCCTCCATGATCAAATTCTTAGCCCATGGATCTACGAAAAATGACCTAGAACAGGGAAATGCCTAATTAGGTACTACAAAGAAGCTTGACAATTTGAAGCTGTTGTGCCATGAAATACATAAAAGTTATCAGCCAAATCCTAAATCAATCTAATTATGTTCACTTCCACATGATTTGGAACTTGGGACTTGAGCCTCAGGACATTCAGAAAACAATTGGAATCTGATAAAATATTGAAATAATAATAAAAATATAAAACAATCATATTTCTACACTGCTGAATTTCTTTGGTGTCAAAGCAAGATTTATTTGTTACTCCCTCAGATGTTTGAAAGGAAGATGCTCTTTGCAATAAATAAAATTTTCCCAACAAATCTGAGGTGCTTCAAAATAAATAGCTGAGGCTCATCTGCAGCATAAAAATGAAGAGCTGGGACATGATGAATCTACTAGCATGGATGAATGCTTTCATGAGGAGAATAGAAGGATGCATTTCTGCTTCTTCTGAAATTCTAATAATATTGATTTAATAAGATAAATTGGACTAGAAAAATCGAGATTCTATCTATTTAAATTTATTTTAAAAACTTACAGTATGTGGCTGCCAATTTCACACAGTGACCTGAGGTGGTTCGTGATAATCAATAAAATTAGAATAAAAACAGAACAATTCTTCCCTCCTGGCACAACAAAGTATGAATCTCCTGGCTCAACCCTTCTCCTAGCCAATGCTTGGTGGAGCAGACAGGTTTTCATGGTCTTCCAGAAGTCTAAAGTCTTTGGGTCCCTCAAATCTCAGGTGGAACGCTATTGCAAAGGGCTGGGACAGTTGCAGAGAAGGCACAACTCTGAGACTGCATCTGATGACATAAGTTAAGGGAGAGAATCTGGAATGCAACTACCCTATCTAACATAGAGAGTTCAGTAGTTACTCTTAGGGAGAGGTGATCCTTCTAATAACCTGGGCCTCTGTCATACAGAGCTTTAAAGAAATATAATGTCTATTATCTTATGACATTACTTTGTTCCAAAAAAATTAACACAGTAGGAGTCATAAACATATTGACTAAGATATTCTGTTTTTGTTAATCTGGTGGTTTTAATGACTTAGATGAAGGAATTGAAGGGGAACTCATCAAATTTGCAGATGACACCAAACTGACAGGAGTAGCCAACACCCCAGAAGACAAACTCAGGATTCAAAAAGATCTTGACAAACTTGAACAATGGGCCCTATCCAACAAAATGAGTTTCAATGTGGAGAAAAGCAAAGTCTTACATTTAGGCAGGAAAAACCAAAGGTACAAGTACAGATTGGGTGAGACCTGGCTTAAAAACAGTAACTGTGAGAGGGACCTTGAAGTCCTAGTGGACGATCACTTGACTATGAGCCAGCAGTGTGTAGCAGCAACCAAAAAAAGCTAATACAATCCTGGGTTGTATAAACAGGCATAGAATCAAGATCACGCAAAGTATTATTACCGCTTTATAAAACCCTAGTAAGACCAAACCTGGAATATTGCAGCCAATTTTAGTCACCTCATCACAAAAAAGATGTTGAGAGTTTGGGAAAAAATCAGAGAAGAGCAACTAAGATGATCAAAGGCCTGGAGACTAAAACATATGAAGAACGGCTACAGAACTTGGGTTTGGCTATTTTAAAGAAAAGAAGAAATAGGGGAGACATGATAGCAGTGTTCCAGTATCTGAGGGGTTGCCACAAGGCAGAGGGGGTCAGGTTGTTCACCAAAGCACCAGTGGGAAGGACAAGAAACAATGGTTGGAAATTGATCAAAGAGAAAGGCAACCTGGAACTAAGGAGAAACTTCCTGACAGTGAGGACTATCAACCAGTGGAACAGCTTACCCCCAGAAATCGTGGAAGCTCCACTGGAAGTTTTTAAGAAGAGATTGTGCATTCACCTGTCTGAGATGGTATAGGTTCTCCTGCTTGAGCAGGGGGCTGGACTAGAAGACGTCCAAGGTCCCTTCCAGCTCTATCCCATCCTATCCTATCCTATCCTATCCTATCCTATCCTATCCTATCCTATCCTATCCTATCGTATCGTATCGTATCCTATCCTATCCTATCCTATCCTATCCTATCCTATCCTATCCTATCCTATCCTATCCTATCCTATCCTATCCTATCCTATCCTATCCTATCCTATCCTATTCTATTCTATTCTATTCTATTCTATTCTATTCTATTCTATTCTATTCTATTCTAATGTTAAATGTTTTAACAAATACTATGTCTTCTTGAATTCTATATGAACACAAGAAGTATTCTTCTCAACAGCTGCTGCAGTTGTCTTCTTAATGTGAACAGATGGTAAGAATTAGGTATCCATCCATCCATCCATCCATCCATCCATCCATCCATCCAACCAACCAACCAACCAACCAACCAACCAACCAACCAACCAACCTTTTCCTATAGTCTGTACTTTCAGACTTGCAAGATTTTGTTAATGTAGCCATACAACGAAGTAGAACCAGCTCAACTAGTCATGTTTTCTATCTAGTTTACTTGGGGCACCTAATATCAATCTTGTAAATATGAAAGTACAAAACTTCCCACTGCTGCCATTTTAACTGTTTGATCCATTAGGGTAGACCTGGGCATTTTACAACACCCAGGGCTACATCTTGGCCCTTGCATGCATGCATGCCTATCTGCCTTCATAGCCCTATTGACTCTAGAACAGTCCCAATTTCTCCTCTGTGCCCCTTGGGCATTAGGGTGGGTCCTTTCTCTGTTTCTTTCTCTGATTGTTAAGCCACTGAGGGCTCCTGGCCCTCTTGTCTGATTGTTTCCTAGGCAGCCTCTCTTCCCCCTTTCCCCAAGGTCATTCCTACATTCCATTACAGTGTGTGTTTTATTTTTTGGTATTTTAAAGTTCTGTTTCTTGTATATCTCCCTTCCCCTCCTGTTAACAGTGCACAAAGTTTTAGGTTTTTCCTTTTTGTAATATCTATTTTAGCTTTTCAGAACTTCACTTTTTTATTTAACTAAGTAGGTGGACCCATACTTTGAAAAACAAAAATCAATAAATGCACGATAATACGATTTCTTTCTTGAAGTTAAGACTAAAGGGCTGCATAAATCCAAATTAATCAGATCTAATAGCATTTCTGGTTCTTTTTCCTTAGATGGCCAGCAGGTGATGTTAATCATATTTGCTTCAACACAATTAAAGCATTTTTCTCTAGATCCTCACACACTTATTTTCAGTTACTTAGCCATATTGCCTTTTTATCAAAATGCTGTGCATTCTATATTTCTGTGCCTGAATTTCCCATATTAATATTTTATATTATCTTTATGCAAGTGTTCTTATATGATTTCATAGGTACAGTATGTGTTGAACTTCATAAGGATAATCCTGCCCCTAATTATCTTTCATCATTATCTTGATTTTATTTTCCTAATGTTATTTCTAGTAATTTTATTTCAAAACAACCTTATCCTTAAAACCAGTTTACAAGCAAGACATGTAGCAGGAATCACGGGTTATTTATTTATAATTAGATTTTTATCCCACCTTTTTTTACTTTATAAGTAACTCAAAATGGTGAATATACATGATATCTTTTCCCCATAACAACAACCCCCAGTGGGCTTTCATGCCTAAAGTCAGACTAGAACTTGCAGTCTCCTGGTCTCTAGTCCAGCACCTTAACACTATACTTGTTTTTCAAATTTTAGAAGTCAGACATATTGTTCCCTTTCTTTCTGTTTATATAGTTTGCCCATTTTCAAGGCATATTGGTGCTAGTACTGTGGGTTCTGTCCCTGCCTTAGCCAAATAGGTGACATTGGATCAATTGCTTTCTTTTAAATGACAAGCTATTTCCAAAATTGTTGCCAAATAAACTGCATGGGCTTGGCAGATATTAGTCAGGAATTAAGACTGATTCAAAGAAACAAAAACCTGGGCTCATAAACCTTTGTTAGACAGTTTTATAAAGAAAAAAAAATGCATGGAGAGAGAAATACTAAATTTAGGGTTACAGCTTTTATGACAAAGTATTCTTAAAGCTGTAATGTATGTGAAAGAAATTAAGAAAAGCTTTATTTAAGAAATAACAGCGATAGGAAATCCTGAGCTATTTAAGGTTATCTACAATTAAGAACCTATAGTTTGCTCCCCTCTATTATGAAGAGTCAGTAAGTCAAGTAAATTCTTAAAAGTCAGAGATGAGAATCACAAGGGAAAGGATATCTTTCATCATCACTTCATTCCTCTAAGGAAGGCATGTCAAACTGCCGGCTCGTGGGCAGGCTGCATCACAACGAAACCGCACCCTTCCCATTGCCGGCAATGGGGAAAAAGTTGCGATACGTCACGTGATGTCACAAGTTTGACATGCCTGCTGTAAGGAAATCTAAGGAGAAATTTCCTGACAGTTAGAACAATTAATCAGTGGAACGAGTTGCCTCTAGAAGTTGTGGGTGCTCCAACATTGGAGGTTTTTAAGAATAGATTGGACAACCATTTGTCTGAAATGGTATAGGGCAGGGGTAGGCAACCTTGGCTCTTTTATGACTTGTGGACTTCAACTCCCAGAATTCCTGAGTCAGCATGGCTGGTTCAGGAATTCTGGGTATTGAAGTCCACAAGTAATAAAAGAGCCAAGGTTACCTACCCCTGGCATAGGGCTTCCTGCTTGAGCAGAGGGGTTGGACTAGAAGACCTCCAAGGTCTCCTCCAAATCTGTTATTCTATTCTAAATGTCATAGAGGGACAGAAAAATGACTTCTAGAGAAAGGGCTAATAAGATGTCAACCTCTTCCAATCAAATTATGTTATGTGGTTATGTTATGTTATTTCATGTTATGTCATGTTATGTGCTATGTTGGTGTGGTGTATTACATTCTCTGATTTGGAAATCAGAATGCAAATTTTGTTGTCTTCATACCTAGTCGGAGATTATTTATAGAGACAGATCTATTAAAAGGAAGAAATGCTTCTCTTTCTTGTTGGTTAGGTCTCTCAATGATAGACGCCAGAGTCCATATATGGCTTTCTTAAAACTGATATAATAAAGACAGTATACAAACAAACAAACAAACAAACTCTTGAAAGCCTGGAATTTGTTTGTTTGTTTGTATACTGTTTTTATTATATCAGTTGTAAGGAAGCCATATATGAAGAGTATGTGTTTCTTGTTCAATAGTGTTTATCATTATTAATATGGTGATTTTTTAAAATTGTTTTTAAACAATTGAATAAGATTTTTTCCTTCTGTCTATGAAGATTCTCAGTCATCGAGGTTATCCCAAAGGTGCTTTTCGAAAAGCCACTGGACTTTCTTTCTTTTTTTTCCTTATCATTGCTTCATCCAAGAAATTTATTCAAGAAAAAAACAAAGTCTAGTTGTCTTTTGAAAAGCACCTTTGGGACTTCTTCTTTCTCTTCCTAATATGGAAATATATTTTGGGGGCTCTCAAAGTTTACTTCCTAAAAAAAGAGAAGAGGTCAAGTTTCTCAAGGTCAGGTTTGTCTTGCTTGATGGGCTTGCTGCCTGGGCAAACCTTACTGCCAAAATTGTTCTCCGATACTATCAGATCTTTAAAATTAAATGTACAATCAGAAATATGGCTAATAAGATAAATGCTTAAGGAAATGAAGTCAACTTAGTTTCTGGCCAAGTACAATTGCTCTGTATTCCCATCCAGAAAATACTTCTCTGAGATTCCATCAGAACAAGCAATAGCAATGTTAAAAAGTGTTTTCATGATGGCTGGAGAATTCAATATATTGAATTGAAATGCCACTTGTTATGTTGAGCAAGTGGGTAGGTTCTGGGTCTCAAATGGGGGATAACATATGACACAGAAAGAATGGTAGGGATACCTCATTTATTTCTTGAAAGAAAGTCTGGAAGATTAAAAGGAGAGATAAATTTACTTTTTTAAAAAAGGAAATCACAATACATTCTCTAACACAGACAAACAAGCTAACAATGAACAAAAATCTAATCAAGGAACCATTAAGATCACTCCCAATGACACTGATGGGGAAAGCCACTAGTAGATAAAAATAAGAGCAAACCCCACTCCCTTCTAGCATTGATGATGTTACCTAGTTTGGTAATGAAACCTGTGCAAGAAAACAACCAAGTTCAGAGAGCACCAAGGACCCCACAATACATTCTTTATTTTTTGTTGCCCTCTTTCTACTTCACGTCTTATGGCTCATCAGTTTGACCAGTCTCTCAACTGTCTGTTGTGGCATGCCATGTGTTATGTACTGGGCTTTTGGTACCACACCACCGTTAGCTCTCCAGCAACCCAGGCAGGATGTCTCCGGTCCTGCAATTGGTCAGCGTTCGGCGGCAAGCACAGGTTCAATCTGATTGGTTGCTACCATAGGGTTTGGCTATATATTGTGGTGGGGAGCAGCCCAAGTCTTAGTACAGTTTCAGCTTGAATAAAGAATGAGTTCCTCTGTACTCAGCTGTGTGTCTTCATTCCTGCTCACCAGAGCCCATGACTTAACAGTGGTGACGAAGGTGGGATCCTGCTTCACCGCCTAAAGGGCTGAAGTTTATGAGGGGTCGGCATTACTCGCTGGAGGGAAGAGGCATCTTCCCCCCCTCTCTAGGCCGGCTAGTAAAGCTAACTAGCGGCCACGTGCTCAGTGGACGCATTCCCTGAGCCCAAGAAGCAGGATCCAAGAATGCAGGAATCGAGGAAAGATGCCGAAAGTCGACAAACTCAGAGAGTTTGATGTAAAGCATCCAGAAGAATGGCCATCTTACCTCTTGGAAGTGGAGAACTATCTACGAGCAAACCAGATTGCAGAGGGAGGCCTAAAAGCTGCCACGTTGCTGTGCATGTGTGGGCCAACAACTTTTGACCTAGCGGAAAATCTTTTTGCGCCAACACCCATTGAAGCAGTATCGTTTGCAGACCTTAAGAAGAAGCTGACCAGGCATTTTCAGCCCAAGATGTCAGAGATGGCGCGGCATTTTAAATTCAACCAAGAGTGCAGCTTCCTGGAGAGACAGCTTCAGAGTTTATCGCAGGCCTAAGGCAGGCCGCACGCCTTTGCAAGTTCTCGAATTTAGAGGAACGACTGAGAGACTGACTCATCTGTGGCCTTCGAGACAGAACCCTCCAGCAGAGACTGTTTGCCAGACCCAATCTCACATTCGCCGAGGCACAGGATGAGGTCATGGCTGATGAAGCAGCTGGAGGTGCAGTGAAAACAGTGCAGCCCATCCTGAGGTCGCCAAATGTATTAGAGAATAGTCAGAAGACGAAGAACCCAAAATAAACAAGCTGTTGTGATTCAGGGTCAGCCTATGGGTTCGGCAGTTGGGTCGGACGATTCAGAGGAGGAGGAGGGGGGTGTTGGAGAGGTTGCTGAGGGTGTTGGAGAGCTTACTGATGAGAGCCCTCAGCCAGGCCCCTCCCATCTGTTTACGACGCAGACCCAGCTGTGTGAGCCTGACAGCATGGATGAAGATGACCCACAGCTGGCCCTGTTCAAGGACGCCCGACGCAGGAGGCAGTCAATCAGGAGTAAACAGAGGAAGGCAATGGGGCACCTCGGAAGGAGGCAGAGAGAAGCCACGCCCTGAACTGTTTAAAAGGGGAATGCGTGGGAGGGCTGGTTTGCTGAAGGCAACCGTTTGAATAGCTCCTGTTTCATGGTTCATGTCTTGTTTTGCTCTGTTTGCTTTTGTGTCCATAAATTTGGCAGGCTTAGTTCCAGCCTCTTGCCTTCTTATAAAGGGGTTGTCCCTGCCTTATCTGCAGGGCCGGTAGTAGGCTGGTACAGAACACAAGCTCCAAAGGCAGACAAATGTGCAAAACCGCGGCAACCACCAACGAGAGAATGATTACAAGGCAGTCCTCTTACGTAGATGTAAGGGGTGCGGAGGCAACCATTTCCGCACCAATTGCAGATTTCATTCGGCCACGTGTAGAGCTTGCAGAAGGACCGGCCACATCATGGTGGTGTGCAGAGCCTGCCAGAGACAAGCCACCCAAACACCAGTCAAAGGAACTGACTAGGAGAGGTACTGGGGCCCAGGGTCCAGTTAGTGTGGGGTTCTCCAGAAGCCTGAGAAGCCTTTGCCGCACCGGGGCTCGTCACCCCCTTAAGCCTAAACTCAACCTCACGGTAGAGCTACAAGGAGTTCCATGTAAGATGGAGTTGGACTCCGACTCGGTGGTATCAATCATCTCACATGACACATTCAACTTTGTGTGTAGACGCAGGTAACCATTGGGCTAAACTAAGGCCCTCAGGTATTATTTTAACAGATTTTCAGAATGCTCACGTTAAAGTTAAGGGTGAAGCAACCTTATTGGTAAAATTTAAAGAGTTTTTGGGGCACCTGGATGTCATAGTAGTAGAGGGCCAAAGAACAAGTCTTATTGGACTTGATTGGTTTGAGGCTTTAGACATTCAAATTACAGGCATTAACTGGACACAAACAGCAGATCTCATGACTGTTTGCGAGGAATACGCGGATGTTTTTGAGTCAAAACTGGGAACTTATACTGGCCCGCCAATTTCTTTTAAATTAGATCCTAACATTGTACCAATTAGGATTAAGCCTCGCAGGGTCCCCTTTGCCCTAAAACACAAAATCGATTCCAAAATCGATAAGTTGGTAGAACAGGACATATTACAGCCTGTTGATGGGGGGGGGGAGTGGGAAACTCCTATAGTCACCCCACTAAAGTCCAACGGGGAAGTTCGCATTTGCGCAGACTATAAATGCACATTAAATAAGGCCCTTAATCAACATGCATACCCGGTCCCTGTAGTCAACCATATTTTAGCCTCCTTGCAAGGGGGAACCATTTTTGCTAAATCTGATTTAGCGCAGGCATATCAGCAATTGCCGGTTGATGAGGCCACAGCCGTGGCTCAAACAATAGTAACTCACAGAGGGGCATTCAAAGTCAAATGCTTGCAGTTTGGAGTCAGTGTTGCACTGGGTATTTTTCAAGGGATTATGGAACGCACACTTAAGGGTATTCAGGGTGTCTGCCCCTATTTTGATGATGTTTTCATTTTTTTAAAAAAAAATCCCATTTATATCCCGCCCTTCTCCGAAGACTCAGGGCGGCTTACAATCTAAAGCACAAATCAATGTGCTTTAGCAATAGCCTTCATTCTATGTATATGCCTGCTTATTAGGGCTTTTGCCCCCCCAAGCAGCATTATTACAAAGTCAGCTTATTGCCCCCAACAATCTGGGTCCTCATTGCTGGGGAATCCCCAGAAGTGTTGGCCAATAGGCTCAGGGCTATTTTGCAGAGGCTCCGCGATGCAGGCCTCAAATTAAAGAAAAACAAATGTAGTATTGGGGTATCATCAATAGAATTCTTGGGGGTCCATATCGATCCTAGCGGGATTCACCCCACTGATTCAAAAGTGAAGGCCATCAAAATGGCTCCTAGGCCAAAATCAAAAGGAGAGCTGCAAACATTTTTGGGCCTCCTGAATTTTTATCACACATTCTTAGCTCATAAGGCTGCAATAGCAGAGCCCCTCCACAGGCTACTTGATAAAATTGTCCCTTGGAAATGGACTAATTTACATGAAAAAAGTTTCCAGCATCTCAAAGCTCTTCTTTCAGAAAAGTCCACTGTAACTCATTACATTGAGTCTAAACCTGTATGTCTTGCATGTGATGCATCCCCCTACAGGGTGGGAGCAGTCTTAAGCCACATAGAGAAGAATGGGAAACAGGTTCCTATTGCGTTTTATTCTAGGACTTTATCTTCTGCTGAGCGTAATTATGCACAAATTGATAAAGAAGCCTTGGCCATAGTGGTAGGAGTTAAGAAATTTCATGATTATTTATATGGCAGGGATTTCACTGTCTACACTGACCACAAACCCCTTTTGGGGTTGTTCACAACAGATAAGAGCCTTGGTGGAGCAGTGGGCTAATGCCTCCTTAAGTAACACCAGCTGCCTGCAATTAGTGCAGGTTCGCATCCCACCAGGCTCAAGGTTGACTCAGCCTTCCATCCTTCCGAGGTAGGTAAAATGAGGACCCAGATTGTTGGGGGCAATTAAGCTGACTTTGTAATAATGCTGCTTGGGGGGTGTATGAAAGCCCTAATAAGCAGGCATATACATAGAATGAAGGCTACTGCTAAGCTTGTAAGCCGCCCTGAGTCTTCGGAGAAGGGCAGGATATAAATGGAATAAAAATAAAAATAAATAAATAAAAATAAGCAAACTGCCCACATACTATCTCCAAGAATGCTGAGATGGTCTATATTTTTGTCTGCATACAATTTTAAGTTAATTCATAAACCAGGGAAGGAAATGGGCCATGCAGATGGCCTCAGCAGACTACCACTACCACTAATGGATCCTGATCCAGCTCCTGCTGCTAAAATATTGTCCATTCAGCACTTACCTGAGTTTCCCCTCCACGCATATTGCTGCTGAAACTGCCACAGATAAAATTCTGAGCAGAGTACTGTCATGGGTATACATGGGCTGGTTGGAAAAAGTCCAGGCTCTGAAAGTTATTTTGTCAGGGGACATGAGTTGTCTGCACACAAGGACTGCATTTTATGGGGCAACAGAGTCATTATCCCCACTTCATTAAGGGACAGAGTTTTACAATCTTTGCATGAAGGCCATCCAGGCATTGTATGAATGAAAGCCTTAGCTAGAAGCTACCTTTGGTGGCCTGGCCTGGATAAGGCTGTAGAGGATCAAGTTTATGGTTGCTATACTTGCCAGCAATCTAGGCCTGAAATGCCTCAGGCCCCAGTTCACAGGTGGGAAGAAACACATACTCCCTGGTCCAGGGATCACATAGACTATGCTGGGCCTTTTCAAGGACAGCTTTTCATGGTAGTAGAGGATAGCCACTCAAAATGGCTGGAAGTAGTTCCAGTCCCTAATATGACTACTGCTAGGACCATCCAGGTGCTGAGAAAACTCTTTGCAACACATGGGTTGCCTGATGTTTTGGTTTCTGATAATGGGGCTCAATTCACTGCTGCTGAGTTTCAGGCTTTTCTTAGAGCTAACCTCATCAGACATGCTACGTCTGCACCATTTCATCCTTCTTCGAATGGACAAGCTGAACGCATGATGAGGACAACAAAGGAGGCACTCAAGTGCATTATCACAGGTGACTGGCATCATAGATTGGCAGATTTTTTGCTCTTGCAGCATTCTACTCCCTGCATGGCTACAGGTAAAAGTCCTGCTGAGCTTCGTTGGGGAAGGCGTTTAATTACTAAACTGAACAGGTTGCATCCAGACAGAGTGGCATCCGAAGCCTCTAGACCAAAAACCCCTGAGGGGGCTGCAAATGGGTGATTGGGTTTTGGCCAGAAACTATGGGCCTGGAAATTTGTGGGTTCCTGGTCAGGTGATGACCAGGTGATTCAAGGTGCTGGTAATGACCTATAAAGCTCTAAATGGCTTGGGTCGGGATTATCTAAGGAAACACCTGCTGCTGGCATCAACTTCCCATCTTCCTGTGTGCTCCCACAGAGAGGGCCTTCTTAGGGTACCGCCGGTTAAGGAATGCCGGCGGGTTATTCCCAGGGGAAGGGCGTTCTCTGTGGGTGTGCCGGCCCTTTGGAACCAGCTTCCCACAGAGCTTAGGACAGTCCCCGACTTTCGCTCATTTCGTAGGGACTTGAAAACTTGGTTTTTTGAGCTGTCTGGCCCAGACTGAGGGGTTTTAATTATTTAATTAATGGGGTTTTAGTTAAGTTCAGGGATTAATTTAATCTTAGTTTTAATCATTTTTAATTGTATGTGATATATTTTAACTTTTAATTTTCCCTGTAAACCGCCCTGAGTCCTACGGGAATAGGGCAGTATATAAATCTAAATAAATAAATAAATAAATAAATAAATAAATAAATAAATAAATGAAGGCATCCGGACCCCTATCTTACGAAGTGGGGTTGGAGGGAGGGCGACTGGTCAGAAGACATATCGACCAACTTAGA